>NW_015167545.1:432738-498532 GCF_001447785.1 Gekko japonicus
GGTATTTACCCAAGGGGGACCCACAGGGGCTTACACGGTTCACCATTTTACCCTCACATCAGTCCTGTGAGGCAGGTTAGGCTGAGCGTGTGGGACTGGCCCAAGGTCACCCAGCAAGCTGCTATGGCAGGGTGGGGATTTGAAATTGGGTCACCTGGCAAGAAGCCTGGCAGATTCAGCCTCCCAGCATCGGCTAGGCACCAAACACAGCAAGGAAACAGCCAAGGAGAAAACGTTCGCACAGGGCTTAGACGTAATCCTTTCCACTCCAGGGCCATCTCTGTAAGCAGGGCAGAAAGATCACCCTTCTCTGGGCTCAGAGGGAGACGACAGAAAGCAGAACAGAAAGCAGAACAGAAAGAGCCCTGTAAGTCACTTAAGCACAGAGTCTCTAGTCTTGCATTATTAATTTATTTCCAATCAGGCCAGAGAACAACTGGCAAGACCTGGTGGAAGGGGCCACCAAGTGACGGCTGACTTGTGGTGACCCCCTTAGGGTTTTCAAAGCAAACAGACACTCGGAGGTGGTTTCCCATTGCCAGCCCCCTGCACTGCAACCCTGGAGAGGCAGTTTGGTGTAGTGGTTAGGAGCACGGACTCTAATCCGGGAGAACTGGGTTTGATCCCCTACTCCACATGCAGCTGCCGGCGTGACCTTGGGTCAGTCACAAGTTCTCTCAGAGCTGTTCGCTCAAGAGCAGTCCTTGAAAGACCTCTCTCAGCCCCACCTATCTCACGGGGTGTCTGTTGTGGGGAGAGGAGAAGGGAGATTGCAAGCTGCTCTGAGATTCCTTCAGGTAGTGAACAATGCTCCCTCTAAGCTGTGGAGTCCTGTGAGCAAAAATTCTACTTTGTGAGCTGCTGGCATTAAAGTTGTGAGCGAGCGACTGGGCTACTGCATAAATTAGTTTGCTCTGGAGCCCTCCTTCCTCAGCTAAGAAGACAAAAATGTGTGAGCTGGAGGGTAAAAACTGTGAGCTAGCTTACACTAACTCAGCTTAGAGGGAACACTGGTAGTGAAGGGTGGGGTATAAATCCGGTCTCTTCTCCTGTTCCTTGGAGCTCTCCCATCCAAATACTGACCAAGGCCGACCCTACTTAGCGTCCAAGATCGGAGGAGATCAGGCTACCCTGGACCACCCAGGTCAGGGCAAGGTCTGGAAGGACCCAAAAGCTCAGCGGAAGAGCACCTACTTTCCAGGATAGACCCCTGGCATTTCCAGTTAAAAGACTGCAACCTGTATTGCAGGGGGAGGGTTATGGATTTCACAGTGTTATGCCCAACAGCATACAGGCTGTTCATCCCACTGGATCTTTGAAGAAAAGCAGGATAAAACTACCTTAAGAAAATAAGATTAAGAAAGCTGGGAAAGGTATCTCTTCGTCCGAGACACTGGAGAGCCACTGCCCAACAGAGAAGCCAGGCTGCCTTGGTGGCAGGCAGTCGTCCACCTTGCGGAACACCCCATCTGAGTAGTGTCACCAGCCTCCGTGTGGAGCTCTCCCAGAATTAAAACTGACTCCCCCTACTACAGAGACCGGTTCCCATGGAGAAAAACGGCGGCTTTGGAGGATGGACTCCGTGGTACACAGACCCTGCAGTCCCTCCCCAGGTGCCACCCCCAAATTGCCAGAAACCGCCCAAGCTGCAGCTAGTGGCCTCGACGCTTCGGCCATTTTGCAGAAGGCGCAAAACGGAAATGCTTCGGGGAAAGCATTTTTATAAAGGGATCAGAACTGCAGTAGGACGGGACGGCTCAGGAGGTCGCAGCTATAAAGAACGGCAATGTAGTCTGTTGCAACGGTTTACTGACTGTATCGCCTCCTAGTTTACTACAATGCCCTCTGCCTTTGTAGCCCCCCCCCTCTTCCTTATGAGTCAGACAGCTCATCTGCTGCCCCAGTCTGTCATCTGCATTGTTTTCCATTGTTTACTTGGATCCGGCCCATCTACTTTACTTGCCTCAGTTGATCATCTGCATTGCTTCCCACTGTTTACTTGGAGGTCTTTGCTGTCTGATTGAATTAGCTTTCTGTATTTGGTAATCTGCCTCGAGGCTCGGTGAGGAGGACTGTCAGCTGAAGTTAATAACAGTAGTACCTGTATGCGGAAGAGAGAGAAAGGCAGAGTCAGTCCTGCGGCCAGTAACCTCCTCCCAGACCGCAGGAGAGGACGCAGAGGCTCTCCTCCTGATATTGCAAGGCAGGCACTTCTGCACAACGGAGCCAAAGTTCCTCCCAAAGAGATTAGTAAAGGGCTGGATAACTCACACACGCGCCACACCCTGACAGAGGACTGCAGAGCCAGCTCTGAGGTCTTCAAAGCATCAAGATGAATAAGCGGGCAAGGAGGGGCCGGGAGGGGTAGGAGCCTCTTGCAGATGTGTGCGGCAGGCAGTAGTCAGATGCATTTTGCCCGGAGGCAAGGGCCAGGACACTGGTTGTTTCCCAGCTATGATTCAGATGGGCCGAATCTAAACACAACAGCCACGCCATACCTTCTATCCGGACCAAATGAAGCCATGCCAGCTGTCAAGTTTTACAGAATTCTTTCCCACGTGTAAGCATCCTATGTGGAAAAGCTGAGTAGAGATGCAGATGTGAATTGGTGCTAGTTGTCAGGTTGCACCTTTGATTTTCTGGGATGAAGCAGCAAAAAAGAAAATGGAAACTACTTGCAACCACTGGAGAGAGGGATTCCTGCCCAGTGGTCCCTCTAAGCTGAGTCAGTGTGAGCTAGCTCACAGTTTTTTAGCCTCCGGCTCACACCTTTTCGTCTTAGCTCAGGACGGCTCCGGAGCAAACTGATTTATGCAGAAGCCAAATCGCCCACTCACAACCAGGAGCTCACAAAGTTGAATTTTTGCTCACAAGGCTCTGCAGCTTAGAGGGAGCCCTGTCCCTGCCTTCCCAAAACAGGACTGAAAAGCCCACCCGCTCGGGCTATAGCAGCCTGTTCCCCATCAGCTCCCACTTCAAAGGAAGAGTCACAGTTTCAAGGGCGAAAACCCACAGAGGTCGCTCCTCTTTGCAAGGCCCCAGCCTCAAGTGGAAAATGTCCCTGAACGCCCACCAAGAAGAACAAGCCCAGTAACTCCTACTGCAGGCAAAAACGGGAGCCACGCAATTCCCCGTTCAGTCCACCGTAGGCAATCCCAAGCAAAGCTGCTCCCCGCCCACAAATATAGGGTGAACAGAACTGGCTCAAAAGTTGACCTTCCAAACCTGGAACCCACTGAGTGGCAAATGTGTGGCTGAATCACATGATGGGAATGGGGGAACCAAAATTATTTGCTTAGTTTTTCTCCACCTTCGTCTCCAGTGGAAACCAGAACCAGCTTACATCATGCTCCTCTTTTCCATTTTATCCTCACAACAACCCTGTGAGGCAGGTTCGGCTAGAGTGGGTGACTGGACCTGAAGACCACCAAGTGATCTTCCATGGCCGTCAGATGCAATGAGCACTTTCGAAAAGCTCTACCCTACCTTTTGCATTCTGTGCTGCTTTTCCACTTACAGGAACGCGCTGATGTAGAGGAACTAGGAATCGTGGAATCCCTCACCTGCAGCCTGAAGTGGCGGAGTTTGTTCTACCAACCCAGCTCTCTGCCTTCTCATTTGGCTGCACCAAATACAGACCCAGGCATCAGCAAAGAGAGCCAGTTTGGTGTAGTGGTTAGGAGCACGGACTCTAATCTGGGAGAACCGGGTTTGATTCCCCACTCCTCCACTTGCACCTGCTGGATGATCTTGGATCAGTCACAGTTCTATCAGAGCTGTTCTCTCACAAGCAGTCCTCGAAAGAGCTCTCTCAGCCCCACCTACCTCACAGGGTGTCTGCTGTGGGGAGAGGAAGGGAAAGGCGATTGTAAACCGCTCTGAGACTCCTTCAGGTAGTGAAGGGCATGGAATAAACACAATCTCTTCTTCTTCTTCATAGAAGATGGAGATGTCAAAAGAAGCATTTAAACATCTGCCAGCATCTCTCTCCCTGCCCCCACAATCCCTTGCAATTTCTGAACCCCCGCTCCATACAATCACGCTAGATCCCAGACCTGCACAGTTTCTACAAACCTTCCCTACCTGGGGTTCAAGCTAAGTTAGAAAAGGGTGGAGAAGCTTTAGTTACCTCAGTTACTTCTCGAATAAAAGCAATGGTTTTGTGACTCATTCACCCAAGCCTTCCAAACAGGAACACTTGCCAATCTGAATAAGATCAAATGGATTTTTAGTTAGGAAAGTTCTAGATATCTGAGAGCAAGGACTTCCACCAGCTCGTCTGGTGTAAATGGTTAAAGGGGCAGGCAAATTTTTCAGCCTGAGGGTCACACACCCACCTGCTTTTGAGGGCTCTGAGTTGGACACGGGTTCTTCCCATTTCTGGTAAAACAGGAAGAGTGGTCACTCAGTTCTGAGCCCTCACCAGCAGGTAAAGACCCAGATGTGGCTCTGGAGGGCACTTGGCCCTCATGCAGGGCCCATGTTTTTCTTTAACTGGGCAGCTAGTCGAAAGTTATGAAGCCCTTTGAGGGCCAGATGAAAAGCTCCCATGGCTAGACGTGACCCCTGGGCTGTAATACGCCCGTCTCTGGATTACAGCATCGGACTAAGAAAATAATCTTTTCCGAGCCTGTGAAATGTCAAGTCGTTGTTTGCTCAGGAGAAGCTGCCACCCAATGAGTTTTAGAAAACAAAACCCTCTCACCTTTTCTCAATTAAAAACCAGGCCTGTGTGACAAGGGAACCGGGCGGTCCTTCCAGACAAGGAGGCAGCGGAGGGCTCACTGCAGGCAGGCCCTTCCCCACCATCTCCCAGGTCCAGGAGAAAAGTCACATGCTTCCTTGCACACAGCCGCCCAGGAATGTCTCTGGTAAGCAAGGAGTCTCCACTCCCTTTAAAGGAAGAGAAAAGTGTAAGGTGACTTGATTTGTGCTTTCTGCACAGGCTCTGCAAAACTCGGAAGCAACAGGATATCAATGTCACCTCTTTGAAGCAGGAACGCAGCCGCTTCAACCTTTGCCAGCTTAAGCACAACCCAAACAAATCTCATGCATAATTCTAAACAGAATGCCCAGCTCAGCAGATCGAAACCTGGGCAAAATTTTGGCTGGATCACTCTCCAAACAGCAGGCAGAACATATGGCATAATCTGCTAGTCAGCAACAAGAGGGGGGGGGGGTTATAAGCACCACTCTTGCCTTTGCATTGACATTTAAGGAAACTACATGATCCTCCACAGAAGACAGATCTGGCCCTTGAGCCTCCAGTAGCTGAACCCTTGGATAGCAGATCACTTCCGCTCCAATCAGAAAGTCCTGGGAATAAACCTCCAATAAGCAGGAGGGAATAAGTGGAAATAAGGGAGCAGCGTTATCCTCCAGTTCAGTGTCTTTCCAGTTAAATTAAAGTCAGCCATTTACTCCAGAGTGAAGAAGTGCAGCCCTTTAAGTAGGTCACCCAAACCAACCTTCGCTTGCTTGTTCCATTCTGGCACACCTATGCAGATGAATCACATCAAAAGAACCATACAGAACCCAAACAACAAAGAGGATAAAGGGTTGAACTTGGACCAAAGAGATGGGCTCAGATCCTTACTACGCTACAACTGTCACCGGATGGCCTTGGACCACTGATCAACTACCATTCCAACCTACCTCACAGGGCTGTTGTAAGCCTAGATCAACCCCACCCCCTCCCATGCACATGACCCTGAGCTCCTCGGAGGAACAAACAAAACTTTAAATGAACGAAAAGGGTTTTGTTTTATTAATACTTTTTATGCTCCTTGTGTTTTAATACTGTGTTGTTAGCTGTGAGACACCTCGAGCAGGACTCTGAAGAGGCAGCACAGAAACATTCCGAATAAATAAAATAATCCATGAAGCATCCTGATTACTTAAATTAAAAGTTGCCACTAGTGGGGGGGGGGGGAGCAGGGAGAAAAGACTCTGCCTTTCACATTTTCAGTTTCTTTATTTCCCTATGATAGTTACATGCCAGAGTCATAAAATTTCATAATTTATCATCCCGTGCTTGTCAACTGCCCCCCCAACTAAACTTTCACCCAAGTATTCTAATAAATAAGCCAATTATAAATATGGAGATAATTACAGTTCACTGCCCAAACACAAGTTTTTGGGTGCGAGGGATGAAGGAGGAAAGGTTGCAGCACGAGCGAAGTCACATTTTAATTTCTGCAAAGTCTGGAATGACAACTGTCATTTTATTAAGTGCAGCAAGGGGCGGGGGAGAGAAGGTCCCCAGCTATTCTGGAAGAGAACTGCTGGATCAGGCCAAAGAGCCATCTAGCCCAGCATCGTTTCCCCAACCCAAGCTGGGGCCAACCAGATGCCTCTAATGGAAGCCCACAACCAAGGCAAGGACAGCAACAACTCCCCTGTTGTCTGTCCCCAGCATCTGGTATTGAGGTAGATTGTCCTTGAGCATGAAGGGCATGCTGAAGAACTCCCCTGTTCTGCGCAGCAGTTCATTTTGAAAGATATACTGCCTTTGAGCCTGAAAGTTCCATTCAGCATCATTGCAAACAGCAATCTATATATGACTCCTTCACAATTCTATCTAACTCTACCCCTTTAAACCGCCAGTTTGGTGTAGTGGTTAAGTGCGCGGACTCTAATCTGGGAGAACCGGGTTTTATTCCCCACCCCTCCACTTGCACCTGCTGATGTGACCTTGGGTCAGTCACAAGCTCTGGCACAGCTGTCCTTGAAAAAGAGCAGTCTGTGTCAGAGTTCTCTCAGCCCCACTCAACTCACAGGGTGTCTGTTGTGGGGAGGGGAAGGGAAAGGAGTTTGTAAGCCGCTCTGAGACTCCACGTGAAGGGCGGGGTATAAATCCAATCTCTTCTTCTTCTTCTTAAATCTTTATAAACCAGGAGTCACCACTGCTTATGCAGTGAGATGAGTTCTAATCCTGATCCCATATCCCTCCTTACACCTGGGTTCTCTCTGGGAACCACCTCTCCCCATTGCACTCACACACACATGCATGCACCATGGGCCAGAGGTGTGATGAAGATATTGATGGGCTTTTAAACGAAATCAACATTAAGCCTCACGGGCCTCCAACCTGCATTTATTACAAACAAAGCTAACATTAGCATCACCAGCCAGGTGCACAACATCTCATGTAGCAGAGTCTCTGATGCTGAATTATTTTTGGCACTGTTTTCTTTGATTAAGTGTAGGGTGTTTTTTTAAATTATTAATGTTGTTGCTTTTCTCTGTTAAAAAAGGGGCTTTTTAAAAAAACAGGCATCTTTTAAGAGCAGAGGGAGGAAGCTATTTCGGGACTGGTTTTTCTCCTGGTTTTAATTGTGTTTTAACTATCATCATAGGCTGCCTTGAACCACAAGGAAAGGCACAGTATAAAGTTTTAATAAACAGTAAATAAATAAATCCCTGAAGCATCTTAACGTTTTCAGACAGGCACAGATTCAGGTACAGGAAACAAAAACAGAAAGGAGCCTCGTGGGATCTCAAAGATATTGTACTTTGGTCACATTGTAAGAACAGAGGTGTCACTGGAAAAAACAATGACGCTAGGAAAAAATTGAAGGCAGCAGGAAAAAAGGAAGCCCCAACACAAGACGGATTGACTCAGGAATTAATACTGAATTCTGTAGTTTTAACTGGTTTTAAAATTGTATTGGATTTTATGTTGTTGTAAACCACCCTGAGCCCCACACAGTTAAGAAATCAAAATAAATAAATAAGAAAGGAAACCTGGACAGCCTACAGTTTGCAAGACCTGAGTAGAGCTGTTCACAACAGGACATTTTGGAGATCATTAACTGACTGGGTCACCGTAAGTCAGAAGCAACATAACAGCACCTAACACACACAATGTTTTAATAAATCATCTCCCTTATAAATAAAAGCCAAATGGTAGTGGCACTTCTCTAGAACATTCCACACGCTCCAAAATCAGTTCACTCTCTGATCTGTCTATCAGAGGGTCTCCCTACCCACTGGCTGCTTTGCCTGAGTCCTGCCTCCAACATTCTAAACATTTTGCTGTTCCTTCCCCGCCCCCATAGTCAGTCAGAACACAGAGGTTATTTGCATATGCAGCCTCACTGGCCTCTGCTGCGGAACACAGAGGTCGTTTGCATATGCGACTTGATTGGCTTTTGCCTCTAACGTTCTAAACGTGTCCAATCTCCAGGTGAGGGCTGGAGATCACTCAGAATTCCAACTGCTTTCCAGATGGCAGAGATCAGTTCCCCTGGGGAAAATGGTGGGCTCTGTATCCTTATATGCTGCTGAGGTGGCCCCCATATGACAGCCAATGTGACATAGCAGTCGGGGCTTCAGAGCACGGGAGAGGCTGCAGGTGTGTGGGGGGGTGGAAAGCTGAAGAGTGAGGGAGAAATAAAGGTAGGTTGATGATTGGCTGGGAAGAAGATAGGGTTGCCAACTCCAGGTGGGAAATTCCTGAAGATGTGAGGGATGGAGCCTGGAGAGGGTGAGGTTTCAGGAGGCGTGGGACCTCGGACAGGTACAAAACCATAGATTCCACCCTCCAAACCAACCATTCCCTTCTAGGGAACCATCGTTGCCAATCTCCAGGTGAGGGCTGGAGATCACTCAAAATTACAACTGTTCTTTAGGTAGCAGAGATCAGTTCCTCTGGAGAAAATGGTGGACTCAGTGTCATTATACCCTGTTGAGGTCGCCACAGCAAACTGACACTGAGTGTCCAAGGCCGGAGCACCCGCCCAGACCCTCTTTCTAGAGACCATTGTATTTATTTCCACAACGGGCCTTTTTCCTAGTAAATACATATTGCAAGCAACCCTAGAGCGCTCCTACACATCAGAAAGCTTTTTGCCAGAAAAAGACAAACACTGCAGGCAAATAATGATAATAATGACAAAATAATTGAGAGAATGAGGTGCCGGGTTCAAACCTCAACTCTACTATGTAATTATCCCTTAGGTAAGCCACTCTCTATCAGCCTCCAATTGACTATAAGGGGAGAATAACACTGCCTTCCCATGCAGGGCTGTTGTAAGAGTTACAAGATAACATGACAGAAGCATGGAAAACATCAAAAGCATTTTAGAAATACAAGGAACCACTAGAAAACACTACTAACATTAAAACAATAACATAGTATTGCACAGACGGAGCAACGGATTTGACAGTTTGAGAAGAGAACGAGGTTGCAAGCTGTCTGGAGCTGGGGAGGGGTTATGGAATCAGGGTATTCTAGTGGCCCTTTCTTACACACCTAGGGAAATGGTGATCACCACTTTGGGGTCCGGAAGAAATTTTTCTCCAGGCCAGTTTGGCCAGGGATCCTGGAGGTTTTTTGCCCTTTTCTGGGCATGGAGCAGGGGCCACTGGGGGTGAGGAGAAAGGTATTTGTGACTTTCCTGCATTGTGCAGGGGGTTGGACTAGATGACCCTGGAGATCCCTCCCAACTCTATGATTCTGTTAACTAAACAAACGTGTTTCTGTAACGTGTTGTAGATGGCTCTTATATCACTCGCGATTTTAAAGGACAGCAGCGCACGAACACGTCAAGGAAAGAGTCACACGAGCAGCAACCGACTACTAAACAAAATATCTAAAAACAGAAGTGACAAATAACATACAATACAGAAATGAACTAAGAAGAAAATGCGTTAAACGAGATAATTATCATAACGTCTAGCTACCGGTTTGGTGTGGAAGAACATCTCCCTGAGAGCCTCACCTGGGTCGCCCCCGTCCCGCCGCCCTGTCTCCGGGCCGGAGGCCGCCTCTGCTTTTCCTTCCACTCGCAGTCTCACTTCCCCCTCAGAGCGTCCGACTTCTGACAACCGGCGCGCTTGCGTCACTTCCGTCAACTAAGCAACGGGCGTCATTCGGGGAAAGGGACGGATATAGCCGTGCCTGGAGCAAAGAGATCCGTGAGGCTTCCGTAGCTCCCTACTTCGGGTTCCCTTCGAGATGGCAGGGGGGGGGAGAAGATGAAACAACAGAAAATGAAGGCTTCCACATTCGAATGGGGCTGGAGTAAAAATTCGGGAGAGCGTTGCCAGCCCTCTGTGGCTCTGTAGCGTCTCGCCGTGTTTCTCTGGGGGTGTTTTACTACTCAAAGTCCATTGGGTACCGAAGTGTTGGGATAGTTTCATCGAGTGTGTGACCCTTTGGGCTCCACAAAAAATATGTAGGGAGGTGAAGGGGCGGGGCGGCAAGGGGCCGCGCCTGTTTTGGTCAGCTGACAGGGGCGAGAGAGGATTGACTGCTTCTTAGGCGTAGTAATAATTATGTAACTGAATGTTTAAATGTATTATTTAATACAATTATAATAATACTTTAAAAACTGTATATAAGACTTCATATTGATGTGCTTTTCCGAACTGGGACTTCTTCCCCCCGGTGATTATGTAAACTACTTCAAATGCCAAATTGAGGAAATATACGAAATTTCGATTAAATAACAGGCAGAGCGCTTTCAGCGTGGGAAGTCCATGTCACACATGATCTCCTCCCAATGTGATCCTTCCAGGTTGGGAAATTCCTGGAGATCTGCGGTATTGAGCCTGGGGGGCGGGGAACCTCAGCAGAGTACCTATATATCTAATTCCCAAGTGTGCCCCCTATGTGCAGATACTTATATTTGCGGATTGGGGCCACACTTGCCCTAAACAGATCTTTCAGCAAACTTGGGGGACCCCCTAGGTTTGCAGGAAAATGTGACAGAAAAAAAAATTAAGGGAATTAAATTCTCCCCCAAAGAAGAAAATGTTGTCTGTGCATGCACAGAGAACACACTTATTTTTAACAATCCTAGGAGGAATCTGAGTATCTGAGGAAGTGTGTGCAGGAAAGCTCATACTTGGAATAAAACTTTCTTGGTCTTAAAGGCGTCACTGACTCTTAACTTTGAGAGCCAATTTGGTGTAGTGGTTTAAGTGTGCGGACTGTAATCTGGGAGAACCAGGTTTGATTTCCCACTCCTCCTCTTGCAGCTGCTGGATGACCTTGGGCAAGCCATAGTTCTATCAGAGCTGTTCTCTCACAAGCAGTCCTCGAAAGAGCTCTCTCAGCCCCACCTACTTCACAGGGTGTCCGTTGTGGGGAAGGGAAGGGAAATCGTAAGCCACTCTGAGACTCCCAGTGAAGGGCAGGTTATAAATCCAATCTCCTCCTCCTCTTCTTCTTCAACAGTCCTGGCAGCTGTGGAGCCCAGAGTTGTCACTGGCCCTGCCTGCCGAGAGCATTTCAGAGAGAACTGTTGGTGGTATGTCAAAAGGCCTCTTTAAAAATCCTTCACATTTCCCTTCCTTTTCTACATCTAGTTGCTTATATTGGAAACCTAACAACAGAACCCAAGTCTTTTCTGTACATGGTACCTATAGGTGCTGTGTAATATTAATTACAAATTAAGTGACATTTAAAAGTGCCTAGAAGGACCCTAGCCCTATCAAATGTACTGGGAAAAACACTCTGCTGATAATCAGACATCCTGTCTCCATTTAAAAGTAATAATTATGCCTTGCTTCTAGAGCTTTCTCAGTGGTCCCCTCCAGAATGATGACAACCTCCCCACCCCCATGCTTGATTTCAACTGGTGAGAGCAGTTGGAACATTAATCAGATTTTCCACCCCTGCTCTTGGCACTCAGTAGACGTACAAGACAGCTGTGAATTAGGTGATCGTTTAGAGATATTTTATTGCACAATACTGACACGTGACACATTTTAATACAAAATACAGGTTATATGTGGGGAAAACAAACACATAACTGAATTTCACATTAGCAAGGTCCAACAGTTCCAACAATGTATTTCAACACAGCACACAACCTCCCATTTACATCTTAGTTGTTTTCAAAGGCATTAAAGGTAATGCATAGAGAAATCTGGATAATACGGTGATTTCCTCCCACACACACCCTAAAAAAATCTTTAAATAACAGTCACGACAAAATCTCTTTCCAAATCTAGGTAAGGAATAAGAATTTTTTATTTTTCCTCTCTCTGCATAAATAAATAAATGATAGCTTATTTGTATAAAAAAGAATGTTAGATTCACAAAGTAAAGAACTAGATATTCTCTCAAGAACAAAGCTATGCTGTTTTAATGTAACTGCTAGTTGCAGCAACATCCACAATCCTGTCGCTAATGGAGCACCGCTCCTGATGCATGAGATATAATCAGTGATAAATACAAAGGGGTCTTTTTTGGTCAGCTCTTGGGGCTGTGTAAATAGCCAGAACCAACCGCAGGACTGTTGTAGCACCAATTAGCTGGCTCCCCACCCATGAAGCTGAGCCTGTTAGGTGCCCATTCAGATGAGGTCCTTGGCAGTCTAATCATGGAGCAGGGCAGCCTACTTGGTGTCCTGTAGCCCTCACACAGCCTGCACCCTTGCTGGAATCCCAGTCAAAGTGCTTATGTACAAAGGAAGCATATCAGCCAGGACTTGGCAGTCAGGTGATCACCATGAACAACCAAGGACCATGCAGACATGAGGGAACAGAAGCCTGATGGGAGATGGTTAGTCTGGCTGATGAGGCCTGAGAGTGAGCTATCTAAATTCAGGACCTCTTTTGGCCCTTTAGGATTTTTTGCTAGAGTTCTGCTGGATCAGAACAGTGGTCCATCTAGTCCAGCCTCCTGTCTCACACAGGGGCCAACCAGTTATTCCTGAGGGCCCAAAACAGGGCATAGAAGTTGAGGCCATCCCCAATGTTGCCTCCTGGCACTGGGATTCAGAAGCTGACTGCCTCTGAATGTGGAGGTTCCCTTTAGTCACCATGGCCAGTAGCCACTGATTGGTCTATTCCTTCTATGAATCTGTCTAATCCTCTTTGAATGTCATCTATGCCTGTGGCCATCATTATATACTCTGGCAACAAATTCCACATTTTAATTAAAGAAGTATTTCCTGCTGTCCAGCCTGAATCTACTGCCCATCAGCTTCCTTGAGTGTTCTAGTGTTTGAGCAGAGGGAGAAAAAGTTCCCTTTGTCAGCATCAGGGGTTGGGAGGATTTTTCTCCCGCAGGGAACGAAAGGCTAGGCTGCTTTTACTGCAGCTCTGTAAGATCAAGCAGCCCTTTTTGAGTAGGCTGTGCACCCACAGTCCATTCCATCGTGAACCGCTGGACAACACAGAGGTCGGCAAGCGTCAAGCATTTATGGGCCCGATCTGGTAGTTTCAAATGTGTGCAAATTTCTGCAGACGAGGCAGGCACAGGATCTTATCTCGCCTGCTTTGATTTTAGCTAGTACTGTGGATGCAATAAAGCAGCTAACCTTGGCGATCTTTTTGTCTCTGTGGGAAGCGGCAGTTCATTCTATGGGGAAAGATACCGCGCCCCAGTTTGTCTCCTAGCCAGCTCTCTCAGACTTGAGGTCTGGGGTAGGCCGCTAGGCTGGCTCAGTTCAAGGCCTTGAATCGGTCCCTGCAAAATGAACTACCCTTACAGAGAAGCTTTCATCCAGACACTGCCAGCCGCTAAAGTTTCGGCAGAAACAATTAGTAATAGAGTTCTGTCTCGGCTCTTTAAAGACTGTAATCTACACAGCTTGAATGCACAGCGAGGCATCCAAAAAACAGGACAAAACAAAATTGCTCTTTTTGGTCAAAGAAACAGAAATAAGTTACATTTCAACACAGGAAATAATTAATAGATACGGGTTCACAATTAAAACAGGTGATATAAAAAAGAACCCCCACGCTAAAAAAAAAAATAGGGTTTTGGTACAGACTCAACACAGATTATTTTTTGTAATTGCTTCTGAATCACATCGGCATCTATGGAACGCATCTCAGCCCTTGGCTTTGCAAATCACAACAATAAAGTCACAAAGGCAGGAGTGACAGCTGTGTGAGGTAAAGTGCTTGCTGCGTACTTCTGACACCACATGACTAAGTAAAAGCTATTCATCACACTGGTGGGGGAACAAACTCGTGGGAATATTGTGCAACGGCTTGTGTCCCTGCTATCGGCCACCTCTGTAGTGCAGATAAGGGTTGAAAAGCCAGGGAGGCAGGGCAGATGTGCAAAGGATGCCTTCCAAACCTTTATACGAGCATGTTGAGGTATTCTTCAGCCGTGATTGTATCCAGTACCTGGCATGCATCCTTCCCAATGGAATTTTTCCGGTTTCAAAGCAAAGTGTCTGAGACAGGTTTCCACTAGCTGCATTGCAAGGAATGGAGTGCACGTTCCCTCGCAAGGTAATTGCTGAGATAGAGTAGAATCGGCGTCTGGTGGTAGTAAGAGAAGTAGGACCAGGAAGAGGACTCCAAATGGACTCCCTCACTCTCAGGCAAAGAGCTTACCACCACGTGATCTTGAATTCATAGATGGGACGCTTGCAGTAGTAATGGTTGATCAGATGTTTGTCGCATACCCCGATGCACTGGTGGTCCACGGTGATGCCCCGGCTAGAGAGGTCTGTCACAATGCAATGGAGGAGATCGTAGACGTCTGCTACGGCTTCCCAAGGTCCGAACGACACGTCCACTTCGCAGTGGTGTTCAAAGAGTTTGGCCTCACCCTCGCTCCTCTCGAAGCGCAAGGAGTTGAACAGCGGGCACTCATATGGTGTGATGGGCATTTCTTCCTTGAAGACGCAGATCTTCAGCTTGGCAAACCGGGCCTTTCTCTGCATGGCCCTCAGTTTTGCAATCTCAACGATCCGCTCCAAGTGATCTGTGGAGCAAAGAGAAGCAACCTGTGAAACTACAGGAGAATGCCTTGAGCGAGAATGAACAAATTATTCACTACAGAATGTATGAAGCTGCCTTATAACAAATTAAAAACTTTTGGCCCACCTTGCTCAATATTATTTCCTCTGAATGGCAACAGCTTTCTACACTCTCAGAAAATAAAGCTTATTCCCAGCACCTGCTCCCTGCAGTCTGTTACCTGGAGATACAGGGGATTCAACTGGAATATTCTGCATACAAGGCACCTACTTTACCACTGAGCTACAGACCTTTCCCTAACCAAAAATCTTCCCCATGTGAAGTCAGACCATTGGCACATCTAGCTTCTCAATTTATTTATTTATTGGCAGTGGCTCTCCAGGGTCCTTTCCAGCACCTGATAAATTGGGGACTTCTGCATGCAAATCCCATGCCCACCCCACACATATAGCAAGCAACCAATGTAATAATATGAAGCTGCCTAATGTCAAGTTAGACCTCTGATGTACCTAACTTAGCAACATCTCTTTTGACTGGCAGCAGCTCATCACGATCCAGACACACTAAAGTCTTTCCCAAGAGATTCCATGTACTGTACCTGTTTGAATTCTGTTTGAATTCTGCTAACAGTGGTGTTCTTCTGTAGCTCCAGTTTGTTTTAAAGGGGCTTATGCAAGTGAGCTCCCCCACTGATTGTGTCCCAGGTTACACAGTACATATGCTGGGGGCAGAGCACTGTGGAATTTTTCACACTGGGCTCCAAACTGCAGGGTCAGCCACAAGCGTAGAAGGGGTATGGATAGGCCCATAGCGACAGTGAGGCTTTGGGGGGCTCTACCCCTTTCTTAAAGGCACAGCCCCACAAGAATCTATCCTGTAAATGCTTTCGTCAATCATTTTTAAACACTCCTTTAAGCAGAGTGGGGCTGTGCACTGAGCAAGGGGTTGGAGTAGGTGACCTCTAGGATCCTTTCTAATTATGTGTCAAGAAACTGGTCTCCTTTAAGAGAGTTTTTCTGCCTAAGTGTTAGCTTTCTTGACTATAGAAGTCATCACCCCCACCTGCCGGCTTGTGATCAGATTTGTTGCTTAGGCTGGCAGAAGTGATTAACTTGCAGCAGCTGAGAAGTGGTTGACAGCTTGCAATTTAGAGATCTAGCCTGGCAACAGCTTTCTGTTGGCTAAATGGTTTTTCCTTCTGCATGGAGAACTTCAGCCCCACCAGAAAAAAAATTGCCCCACAAGCCACAAAATCCTGGCTACGGCCTGGGTACCAATAAATTCTTAAGTATTTATCTCCCAGATTGCTTCAATTTTTCCTCCTACCATTGTGTGAAGAATGTCATCTTGTACCTTTTGAGGCAATGAATCATTGGATGACTCCCTTAGCAGATGGGCAACAGCTTAGCAGCAGAAGATTCTAACTCCGGTCCCTAATGGCATCTGCAGTCAAAGAATCTCAGGTGTTGGGGGAACCATTCTCTGCCCAAGCCCCTAGAGAACTGCTGCCAGTCAAAGCAGGCAAGACTAGCAGGGCCAAAAATCTGATTCAGTACAAAGCAGCTTCATCTGTTCACAATCTGCAAAGAATTGTGCTACATGCAGGCACACTGCACAGTGACTGGCTACACTTTCTACTGCAGCCCATTCTTCTGCAGAGCTTTCAAATGATTTCCTTTTTAGAAAAACCCTTCCCGTTTTCAAGTCAGCTCCCGATTTTATGTGTGACCTGCCATGAGACAACCATGCCATCGCTGCTCTCGATTTACCTTTGTAATAGGGCATTAAGCCCAAGAAAGCCTGCCGGACTTTCTCTCCTTTAAGGGGCTGGAGCTCTTCTAGGCTTTCTAGCAATGGTCCTATTGAATAATACTGAGCTTCCTTGTAAACTGACCTCACTCGCTCTTGTGGAGGCAAGTCACCGGACCGCAGGAAGTTAAGCACGTCTCTGGAAATAAAAGAAAAGGGGTAGTAGTAGATCATTGCTACGCTCTTTCTCCTTTTGTGGTGTGACAGGCAAGGTACTTCAGGTGTAAAAAGACACACGAGATCGAGGATTGCTTCCTTTTAAGTGAGCCTGCCTGGCAGCTAAGGTCTTCTGCAGAAGCCACTCTCCTCATGCCTCCCTGACCTCCAAGCTGGTCACCAGGAAAAGGGCCTTCCCTGCTGCAGCAGCACTTCAGTACTGGGAAGCAGGACTGTGGCTCAGTGGAAGAGCCTCTGCTTGCACTGCAGAACATGCAGAAGTTCCCAGGTTCAATCCCCAGCATTTCCAGTTAAAAGGACCAGGCAGTAGGCGATGTGAAAGACCTCTGCCTGAGACCCTGGAGAGCCACTGCCAGTCTGAGTAGACAATACTGACCTTGATGGAGCGACAGTCTAATTCAGTATAAGGCAGTTTCATGTGTGTTCAGCTAGGAGACTCCCTCCACACAGCTGACTACCTGGCTTTTGTGGCTTGAGGCACCAGGTAAACATTTTTCTTTCTGCTCAGGTTTTTGTGTTATGGCGGGGAAGTGGGGGACTTGACGATTGTTGGACGTGGTCCAACAAGTTGTGCCTTAGTCAGTTTTCTCTTTGCATTGTTTCCTAATTCCTGTCATCTTAGTCCTATTGCATTGTTCACGGATGCCGTATACTCTCTTGACTGAACTGTTTCTATGTGAGAAAGATGGGCTATAAGATGAGGAAACTAAGTACTAGCACTTTACTATATTACTATATTTACGGTTCTTAAGAACTGTTATTGTATTAACAGATGTTATACTTTTATACTATACTGTTGGAATTTTATTGTAAACCGCCCTGAGCCGGCCTCAGCTGGGAGGGCAGGATTAAAACCTAATCCGTCAATCAATAAATAAATATGAGGTGGATTGGCCAGTGTGCCAGCCAGCATCCGTGAGGTCAAATAACCGTTGCTGTGATCGTAACTACTTAATTATGATCCTTCCTTCCTGTTTATACGTTTAATTGGTTATGCGTTTAATTGTTGTTTTTATAATATGTGGTTTTAAACGTTTGTTTTGCCGGTCATGTTCCCTGCCCCGGCGACCTCTACACTGGGTGCAAAACAAACAAACTACTGAATTTGATTTTTATTATTTATACATTTTGTAAACTGCCTTAGAAGTCTTGAGCATGCTAGCTGAATATCCATCTTTTACACATCTTCAGTCCAATCCTAAACATAGTTACCCCGTTACAAGCCTGCTGACATCAACGGACTCAGACAGCTCTGCTTAGAGCTGTAGTGTTAAATACACCTGCAATGTTAAGTCAATCATTTAAATGTATCAGTTTTGATGAACAAAAAAGGTGTCCCCAATTAATGGGGAAGTGGGGTGGGGGTTACAAATAAATATTACAAATACGCATATTTTTAAACACTTTTATAAAACCTGCAGCTGCTAAGCAACATCTTAAGAAGAAGCGTTTCCCCTGTTCTCTCACCCAGGATGGAATACCCCTGTTACATTTCCATCCTGAAGTTCCTCCAAAGAGCTCAAGGTGGCGTACTTGGTTCTCCTCTCTTCCATTTCCTCTTGCAGGGTAATACCTGCAATGACACAGCTACGCATCTTTTGTTTTTTTAGAAAAGGGGGCATAACACTTTTTTGCATTGGAATAAAACGACTGTCCAGTGGCACCCTGAAGACTAACTTTGTGACAGTTTCCATGGGTCACAGATGACTTCTTCAGCTTCGTTTCTAGCTGCTGCTACTGCTGCAGACTAACACGGTGACCCATCTGGAATCTTCATTTCTGTTTCAGAAGCATTGTTTCTACTGATATGCAAGTGTCATTCATTAACTGACACTCACGTGAACAGTCAAGTAAGACGTCTCGGATCAGGTGACAGCCCTAAGAAGTATGTCAAAGGTCCAGGGGTCAATCTCTGATGAAACGTCCCCCAGTGAGATGAAAGAGAGCCAGCCCAGCTGCCCAAACAGCCCAAGAAGCTTCTTCTCCGCGTATGGGAGCAAAGGATCTTGGGCCAGCCTTAAAGAGAAGAGCGAGATTCAAGTTCAGCAGCACCTCAGATGCCAGCGAGCTAGGGGAACTCATTAGCATAACTCATTAGCATATGCCACACCCCCTGACATCACCGGAAGTGTGTCATAAGGCCACACCCCCTGACATCACTGGAAGTGTGTCATAAGGCCACACACCCTGCCCCCAACGGTCCTGGCCGCCACTGGCGGCCTTGCAGCTCCACTGCCGAGCCCCATGAGGGGCCCGGCAGTGGACCTGAAAGGCCGGTGGGAGTGCAAGGAAGCCCCGCGAAGGCCCTCCCTGGCCCCAGGCAGGCAGGGGTGGGGATAGGCAAGGAGGAAGCAACTTACCCTCCCTCTTCTCCTGCCTCCCCCTGGCTGAATGAGGGCCAGAAGCGGGGCGGCCGGAAGCAGGGGGTGGGGCTTCGTCATGTGCCCCGCCCCCCGTACCTCACCCGGGGGAACTGCGATGCCCTGCGATCCCCCCCGAAATGACCTCTGGTTCAGCTTGATTATGGTAGGGGAGAAATGCTCGGGGGCAGAAAATTCGCATCTGTTGCAATTTAATTTCAGAGGGCAGCTGCGTGGGTCTGCAGTAGAACGGCTCGATTCAAGTCCAGGAGCACCTTAGAAACCAGCTAGACTTTCAGGGTAGTCGCTTTCGAGAGTCAAAGCTCCCTTCGTCAGATAAGCAAGAGAAGAATTCTGTGTCCTTATTCAGCCTTGGGGGAGGGTGTGTGTGTCCATTTGTTCTGAATATGTGAATGGACTCAAGGGCAGCAATTTCATACTGTAATTTTCTCTTGAGGTTTCTCTGCCACTCCTAGGTCAGCAACCGAATGTGCTGGATGATTAAGATGTTCTCCCGCCGGTTTTTGTGTGTGGTGGTTTCAGAGGTCAGATTCATGCCTCGAGGGAACGGGATTCGTTTAATGTTTGCTTCAGAGCTTTCTGCTTTAAAATTAGAACTAAAAAGGGCAGACGGGCCAAGGTCTGTTTGGAGCGCTGACTTGGCAGGACTACAGCTGTACACATTTATTCCAACAGGAAGGTGAGCGCTTAAAGCTGATGAGGCACCCTTGAAGATCCTGTTTCCAAGGCCAAAGGCAGCCAAGTCATTTTGACTAATCAATCCTATTAGCGGCCACATGCTGCATAAACAAAGAAGATCTGCTACTCGCCTCTTGACCCCTTCTGGTGCTCAAAGTCAGAGCCCGATGGAGAAAAACCCAAATGGCACCCGGCTCCTCTCACTAATGTGGGGCACAATCCACCAGGATGTTCCCAACCAGGGTGCTCTCAGGCACCTCCTTCCCAGTGGACTGTGCCCCGTGGGTCACCTGTGTGTCTCCCACCCAGGTGGCTCTCAAAATCCACCACCTGGGGTAGCTGCTCACACTGCCTCATCCAGCGCTACATGAACACAACAAAACTGAGTTTGATTCACTGACATTGTGGACAAGCACTTCAATTAAAACCATACATAGTGTGATGTTGGTTGGCAGAATCAGGGAGCTCGAAAAGGTCGAATAAAAGCTTGTCTTCCCAAAAGCTTTCACCAAGATCTTCTGGCAGTCTGGAGAACAGCTGTCCAGAGGCTACTGGCTAGGATTTTATGGCAATTTGTGTTCCTGTGGTCCCCAGAAAATGTATTGGCTTCATTTATACCACACTTTTCTCCCCAGCAGGAACCCAGAGTGCCTTCCAACATTCTCCATGTAATCCACATAACAACCCTATGATGTAAGTCATGCTGAGAGACTATGACTGATGCCTGGTCACCCAGTAAGCTTCCTTGGCAGTGTTGGGATTCAGGAAATCACTCTACCTCCAATATGCAAAACGATCTATATTGCTCACGTGTGCTTGGTACAAACATGCAGCGGACACATACCCAAAGAATGTTCCGTCCCGGTCGATAAAATATCTGCCTTCGGCATCTGTCGGGATATAATGCCGGCCGCTAAACATGGCCGACAGCATGGTGTCTTCGTATCGCCTCAGTGTCGACAGCCTGGTGGTGAACGGCATGCCTCCTACGTTCAGGGGAACCACTTCAGGGAACTAGAAAGAACAACCATGATAAACTCTTCAAAACTGCCTTGGCAGATGACCTTATGAAGCGGGCAAGGGGCCAAGATGAAGAGGACAAGGAGTCGGGGAAGGATACCCAGGTAGGGCAAGAGAAGTCAAGAGATCAGTCACACAGGTGATCACTTGCCACAGACTTTGGGAAGGCTTAGTCGATTGGGGTATTAACAAAAGATAAAAGGCCTGCAAAGCTTGCATCCCAATCGAACGCAGCCCACCAGGGCCTCAATGAACCTCCCGTTTCTGCGACCCTGAGGGTCACAATACACGGCAAGCGGGCAGAAACAGGCTCACGTGAACATAAGTTACACAGGTCGAGAGTGCTTTGCCACTCCACCCAGTGTTCTAAATAACCAGATTAACAAGCTGAGGCTCTGAGAGGAATTACAAGGGCCTCAGGAGCCCCATCTCCCCTCTCAAAATCTCCTTCTCAAGAATGTTCTAAGCTCACAGGGGCTGGAGCAGGGCTATTTCTCCCCTTCCCCTTTTTCCCCCTTTATTCTGCTAATAACCCTCCTTTGTGGAGTATGCACAGTTGAGGTTCTCTTTAGTTTTTCTGCAGGTTAATTCACAACGCCATGTTTTTCTGCATACCTGCAGGGTCCCTCGAGTAGGGAGTGACCCGTACCTTGCTTATGCATGGCTCATTTTTGCTGCTTTCATCATCTGTATGGGAGCCCACCACTTCAGAATTAGTTCGAGGTGACATTTCAAGTATACAACCAGCTCCAGAGAGTGCTAACTTACAGGGAATGATCTGACCTGATCCTGGAAAGCCCTGTCCTGCCAGAACCCTAAAAAATATGAACCGTATAGTAGCAACCAAAGTGGCAATAGCCTCTAAATGGAAAGACAAAACTGTTCTGTCAACATCATTATGGTTTGCTAAAATCTGGGACTGTTATATTATGAGGGAAATATCAGATCAGATTACACAGTCAGAGACAAAAAATTATCAATCCAAATTTCCCAGTCATAGATTATATGGCAAAACACGAAGCAATACTTAATCGTACAAGTCCATTTGACTTACTATTTTTATAAACCCCTTGACTGTGTTAGTTTACTTAATTAAATACTGCTAGATAGCTAATAGAGGTTTCTTTCTACATTTTTGCTGGGCAACCCCTCATAGAATATCACAAGTTACATTGTTTATATCCCATCCTCTCCACCAGAGCAGGCTCAGGGTGGCTATAACATATTAGCTATGTTTGTTGGTAAAGTAAGGTATGTTCTATTTAGGTTTGATATACAGCAGATTTTATCATGGTTTCCATTATGTACTATTATCATAATTCTTCTTGTTAATGTTTTGATATGTTGTTTACAATAAACATTACAAATCTGGGGGGGGGGAATATGAAGCATAAACACGAGATAAAAGTGGGATAACTTCTTTTATGTGCTAATTATGTGGGCCTCTAACCTACCCCATCCTTCAGCTTTGTAACGTGTAACGTCAAAAGACAAGCAACAAGGGACCCAAATTTAAAAGGGGGAGGAATCACTGTGTGGCTTTCCCCTGGTCCCACCAAGTCAAGCAGGACCGAAAAGTCTTGCATCACTTGCAGGAGAGTCTGGGAATCCTTCAGGGGGAAGGACTTTTGCCGACTAGGGACAATCCCCTTGCAAATGTCCACATTCAAGCTCAGATGAAACCATCACAAGGACGTTTTTCAGCCAATCTGTGAGACTGCAATGGGAAAGGATCAATCGATGCTAAAAAAGAACCACCAACCTGCTGTGGAAGAAGGGGCAGGGAGTGCTCCGCCTGGGTGGCTGTCGGGGTGGCCGGCTCTTGGAAATCGTCTTCCGCATCCGAGGTAGACATGGCATCGCCCGGGCGTCCACTCGCTTTGTTCTGCCCCGTGACTACAACCATCCCTCTGGCTCGCGTAACCAGGTCTGCTGGGCAGGCAGCCGTGGCAATGCTGGGGTAAACAGACAGCCCATGGTCACCTGGGTGCCTTACTAAAAGCAAGCCAGCGCAGGGCAGCAGGCAGAGAGAGATGCTTGGCTCGCTTCGCATCAATTGTTTACGAGTGTCATCGTTATTCTCGGGAAGTGAGTCACAACGAGGACGGGACACAAGTTGGAAGGGATCCAAGTTTTACACGGCAGCCCCGGGAAGCCTCCCTGTCAGGTTTCACAGCCAGAGAATCCCTCGCGGAGCCAGTTTTCATTGGCTGCCTGTCTGGCTCAATCTGCTTTCAGCAGCAGGGCTGTCATTTGCTCACTAAATTCCCACCCACAGTTGGCTGGGAGGGAAGGAAGACACCTGCTACTGAGCAGCCATTTGGCGGTTCTCCAGCCTGTCATAAAAGCTGACCATTGACGGGTCAGCTGCTCTTTGGCCACTCCTCTGCTTGGGCATTCCTAACATCACACTGCCACCCAAGTTGTTTCAAAACAGACAAAAGGAAGTGCCTCTTTGCCGATCTGTAGCCATTCACAGAATTCAGAAAGCATTATCGACAATGCTTAAAATACATAATGGAATACATAATGTATTTCCAATACATAATGGAAAGTATTACGGATAAACATAATAGAAATAATAGAAACCCCAATAATTCCAACTTTAATGCAAAATGGTACCCTATCATGGATGCCCTGGCAAAAGAAAAGTTTATCTCTCCTATATGGGAGGACTATACCAAATGGATTTAAACTTGAAGGTTACTTTGTATTCCACTAGTTATCAAAAATTGTTTTCAATTACTACCTTATTCTTATTTTATTGTTTCATCGTTTCAATATAATTGGATGATAAATAAGCACCAGATCCCTAACAGGATACCACATATGATATGTAAATGAGTATTAATATATAGAAGAAGGAAAGCAAAAAGGAAAAAATCATTGGAAAAGAATAGTGTAATGTTCTATAGCACTGATTAATATGAAAAATTTCAAAAACTATCTTTAAAACTTGCAGACTTCGGTTAATTCAAACCTTGTTATATTTTATTGCTTACGACTTGATTGAATACTGTTATATATTTAATGTTTATGTACTGAAAAAAATTAAGGAAGCAGAATGTTATATATCTTGTTTGTAATATATTGCTTCATGCCAATAAAAAAAAAAATGTGGAAAAAAAAAAAAAAAGACTAATAGGAAATGTACTTATGGGACAAAACTGCCAGCTACGTAGGTGTCAAGCATTCAGAATCAGATTTAAACAGCCAGCTTTGCTAGTCAGTGGCAACGGTCAAGAAAGGACGGGTGGGGGAGAATCAAAACATAAGGTTTGTTTAACCTGGGTACAGCTGTGCATGCAGAGGTTGCTGGAGCCGCTGTTTCCAATCATTTCGCTTCTTGGTCACCCCGAGACATTTCAGCACACAACAGAGCACAGCATCAGCCTTGTGAACAGCTAGCTCCACAATAAGGTGTCTACATAAACATTTAAAATGAAAATAAGTCTGCTTTTAGTAGGATTTGCCCCCATCACCAGTGTTTCTCTCACACATGTACATAAACACATGAACCTGCCATATAGTGATTTAGACCACTGCCAGGCAGATGTTCTGTCACAGAGCCAGGGCCCCTCCCTCTCGATGAGGATGGCAAAAAGGCAGCACAAGAGCCCCAGCTGAAGCCCCCAAAGCTCTTTGATCTGTTTCCCAGAAAGCTTATCACATTTTAATCAAGTACATAAGAAAACATTTTGCAAGGAAATATCAATGGGGTATTTTCAAGGAGTCAGGGACAGAGATTGACCCACTTTGATGTTAAGACCTCTGTGAGATTTTTTCTAGTGCTACCTGCAAACATGAGGGTTCCAGAACTGTGAAACCATTTGCGAAGAAATGCACTTTTTCTTTAGAGATTTGGAGTGAGCAAAACCTTCACTCTGAGTTTTTACAGCTTTTTTATCTCTCTCTCTGGGCAGAGAGCAGGCAGGATGGGGGAAAGCCAGTTCAATTGCTTTCCAGACATACCTCAGCCCACCTTCATACAAATGCTAATAGATATAGCAGGAGAGATCTCCTGGGTCAAGCTCTACCCCTTCACCAAGCAGGGAACAGCGATTTGGAGGAATTAAATACTAGAGAGACTTCAGGAAGGAAATTTCTGGAAACTTCAGGAAAAACTTATCTGACCCAGCCTGACTTGGTCACTGGGTGGGGGAAAGAGAGGTGATAAAACTCAGGGGAGCAAGGAGGAAGGGCTCTTTTTGGTTGGTGTAGAGTCCATCAGAGCAGGCAGAATTCTTAACCGAGGTCTGGAGGAGGCAGCCATTGACCATGTGCTGGCCTGAGGAGCTGGAGGAAACCTTCAAGGTAAAGGTAACTCTGTAGAGATCTGTAACTTCCTAAGCTAAGGAGCCTGTCCTATATTTTAACATATGGTAGGGCATGTATAGAGAGAGGGACAGAGGAATTGCATTTTACCCATTTCTTTTGAATCCCTTGCTCAGTCTGGTGCTGTGCTGAAAGTACGCTTGTGAACATTTTCTTTTTAATAAATACTTTAAAACTTTTGATGCTCATGGTGGTTTTCTGTACCACACAGACTTCCACCGTCTTGGACACACTATTTTCAAAGGAGCGCCAGGGGGAAGGCAGTCATTTGGCAAGTGGCTGTTCCTCCAGGGGCGCCCAAGGTAGCAAACAGTCCCATGGTGACCAGGTCCTGAGCAGCAAGAGACAGAGAGGCAAGGCATCAGAACTTGGAAGGGAAGCTGGGAGTCCTGACCAGTGTTCCCTCTTAACTGAGTTAGTGTGAGCTAGCTCACAGTTTTTTAGCCTCCAGCTCACACGTTTTTTGTCTTAGCTCAGGAAGGATGGCTCCAGAGCAAACTAACTTATGCAGCAGCCAAATCATTTACTCACAACTTTAATACCAGTAGTTCACAAAGTAGAATTTTTGCTCACAAGACTCCACAGCTTAGAGGAAGCATTGGTCCTGACCCTCCCAGTGTGTGATTCCTGCAAAGGTCAGGTGGTGGCAGCGGTTTACTGGACAAAGAGAGAAAAACCTCTCCAGTGGTTGAGAGAACCTTGGAGGGCAGGGTAGAACAGGGTCTACAGGCCGCAGCAGGCCCATTCCCCCACACTATGAATTGCAGGTTGCTCCCAGGTCTTCTGAAGGGATCAACTTGTGTTGCAAAAATATACATCCAGTCCCCAGAGCTCTGGCTGGAAAATACAGGAAGTAGCCAGTGCTGCTCTACAGTTCAGAACAAATTTGATGGTGAAATTTTAAGCATTTTTTAAAATTGTACTGTTAGTTGTATGTATTATCCTGCTTTTATTGCACTGGTTTCCAATTCTGTAGTCTGCCTGGAGTCTTACAGAGGAAGACGGACTACAAATTAAGTCAAAAAAAGGAGATCCCCCTGCCGCTGCTTCATGCGAACACAGACAAAAAACCAAACACCCAGAGTTGCCTGCAAGTGGCAAAAGCTCTAACTACCACATGACAATGTACACAAAACATTTTACCCACACAATTTTTGCTATTCCTAACTTGACCGATCTAACTTAATGGGGCAAATCGTGTAATTTTGTAAACTGCTGTACTGGATTCACATTCATAAATTCTCTTGATGTCGATCATCTTGCATCCATCCCCACTGCTCTGCTTCGGACCAACCAGAATAAGCCTCACTACACATTTTGGGTAGGTTTCTTTCTATTTCCTATGATTTGAATGCACAACTGCTAAGCCTAGGTCTTCCCTGAGCCTGGCATATCCCTTTCGCTTGCTATGACAAACCAAAGTGAGCATAAGATCAATTTGCCTCATCTAATTGATCTCATTACAATGGCACAGCATCTCTCAATTTACAATTAGCTTTCTGATTAGATTACTTCCTTCGCTTTGCCCCACTGCTATTCTAACTCCCTGCATAACTATCCTCCTAGATTTCCTTAATTCTAAGAAAACAGTGATACTTGCTCCTGCCGAAACACTGAAAGTGCATTAGTGGAAGGATCTTTCTAATTTTCAATGACTAGGCAAAAATGGGGTGCAGAATGGTACAGTATAGCCGGATCTCATTAAATCGTGGAAGCTACACAGGGTTAGTACTTGGATGGGAGATCACCAAGAAAGACTCAGCAGAAGGAGGCACTGGCAAACAACCCTGTGTCTCACTTCCCTTGAAAGCCTCTTGTTGGGTTTGTCATAAGTTAGCTCTGACTTGACACACTTGGCATACAGATGTAGGCAGAAGAGACTGCCAGTGTTCTTTTCAACTGCTTTGGAAAGTGAACTGTCCCCAGCAACACTCCCCTTGCCCCTTTTCTAGGGTGTGGGACAACATTAGGCAGAAACCCTGCAGCTTCTTCTGATGCATTCAAAACTTCACAAGCTCCTTGATATGCTTTAAAATGCAACAGCAGTGCACGGGAAGGCAAAATAACTTTTTTTTTTTGCCAGCATTGATTCTGCATTGTTCTGCGGAGACTCAACTTATTTTGTCAGATTCATTTCTAGATGTTCCCAGCTGAGCACCTCTCCTCTGTATTTCCACACTTCAGCTCACAGTAGCCCTCCCTGCCAATCCAGTAGCTGGTTGTGGGGCTGGCTTCATCAGCTCTAAGGCCTGCCACAAGCCAGTCTGGACAAAGCCCAGGAGGAGAAGGTGACCTTCTTACTTAACTTGAGGTCCCACATCAGAACTCAAGGAGCTACAGGCCAACATTCTCAAAGGAGAAAACAGGAACCTCTTTCTGTCGCTGCCCACCCACAATCAGCAAGACAGGATGAGTTATAAATCAACCATTTGCTGGAAAGTTGGATGAACATATGGCAGAAACGATCCATCATCCGTCCTGTGATTCTAAATAAATCAGCACAAACAGCCTGCTGACAGCAGACTCCAAATACATCCAGGGGATATTATGATGCCAGGCAACTGCCACTGGGGCCACCTCTTCCTCCAGCCATAAGGGACATAATTCAACCTCTCCTGTCCATGGAGAGCTGAGCAGAGATCACAACACCATCCCCCTTACCCAGAGGAGTCTGGGCGCAGGTGCATCTTCACACAAATGATCAACAGGAGGAAGCCTGAGGCAAGGAACAGCTACGTCTGCACAAAAGCCCAAGTTGGGGACCACATCAAGGGTGCGCCACTGTAGCAACCAGCCCGCACCCTGGTGCATGCCACAGATAGCTGGACATCAGGTGTGCAATGATGGTGCAATGGAGCCACGCAACTTGCAGCAGGTCAAGAAGAGCCTGTGGTGTGACACCATCACTTTGCCTAAGGATTTGCAACTTCTCCCCCAGCTCCTTGTTGTAAGGTGCATGCTCCATGCAGAAGAGGCTGGAGCAAAGGTTTGGCCAGCTCCAAGGAAAGATGTTTCTCCACACGTGTCAGACAAAGTCTATTCCTCCTAACACTAGGGGTCAGTTGGAGCCAGAGCGCACAGGAGCGGTGCTCCGGGAGTGAGGAGCCTGGGGGCGGGCACATGACCAAGCCCCGTCCCCTGCTCCCAGCTAAGCGCCGGCTTGCCCGTGCGCCCCGGAGCGGCGGGGCACGCGGGCAAGCCGTGGAAGGGAAGGGGGTTCCATCTCAAGAGTGGGGTTGCCCGTGCCCCGTGCAGCCGCGC
Organism: Gekko japonicus; assembly: GCF_001447785.1. Taxonomy (NCBI): domain Eukaryota; kingdom Metazoa; phylum Chordata; class Lepidosauria; order Squamata; family Gekkonidae; genus Gekko; species Gekko japonicus. The sequence continues at coordinate 461,079 of NW_015167545.1, forward strand.
GGGGTGCAGGCAAACCATGAAAAGGAAGGGGGTTTAAACCCCCTCCCTTTCCATCTAAGGTGCCGGCTTGCCCGCGCCCCCCGCAGCTGCACGGGGCGCAGGCAAGCTGGCACCTTAGATGGAAAGGGAGGGGGTTTAAACCCCCTCCCTTTCCATCTAAGGTGCCAGCTTGCCTGCGCCCCCCGTAGCCGCACAGAGTGCAGCCAATGGAAAGGGAAGGGGTTTAAACCGCCTTCCCTTCCATCTGATGCCAGGGGGTGTAGCATATGCAAATAAGTTATGCTAATTAGTTAAACATACAATGGATGACAGGCTGCTCTCAAAGAAAAGGGCAGGATATCTTTCTCTTCCATCCCAGGTCATCTGGGCTGCAAGAAAAAAGGAGCCACAGCATGTTCCCTTTCACCTATACCAGTGGGACTCCAGCCAAAGAGAAAAATAATAGGCCTCAATTTTTAACCCTCTTTCTAGAAGCTGACAGTTTCCCTATCTAAAGGTAAAGCTTGAAAGCTAGTCAAATCCGACTCTAGGGGGCAATGCTCATCTCCGTTTCCAAGCCGAAGAGCCAGCGCAGTCCGAAGACTGCTCCGTGGTCATGTGGCTGGCATGACTAAACGCCAAGGCTCACGAAACACTGTAACCTTCCCACCAAAGTAGTACCTATTTATCTATTTGCAATTTCTTGCTTTTGAACTGTTAGGTTGACAGGAGCTGGGGCCAGAGACAGGAGCTCACTCCCTCACAGGGCACTAGGGTCTCGAACTAAGGACCTTCCAGTCTGCAGCTCAGCGTCTTAAACACTGAGCCACGACAGAGCCACTTCAAATATGTGAGTCATAGGAGGACCCAATGGAAAAACTAAGTGAAGGGTCCTATCTCCCCGTCCCCATAGCAGGGTACAGAAATACTCTGTTCCAAGGGAAGCAAAAAAGACAACAGCCCTCTTCTCCATGCCAGTGGGGCAAAGCTCCCCACCCCCCATACTGGGCAGAAGCCACACGTGGAGGGGCTTATCCACCCCTTGGTATCTTGGCACTGACCATATTAATAGCATGCACGTTGCGCCCGCAAAGGGGGCGGGGCTACACTCCGCTGTATGTAAATGAGGCACGGGCCACACCCCAAAGGGGGAAGAACTACAACCTGCGCCTTCCGTATGCAAATAAGGCACGGAGCTCCCTCGGGAAAGAGCCTGCCCTCCCCAAGATGGGGGAGGAGCTTCAAGAACGACAACCAACGGTGAGGGCGCGGGGCCAGCTCCACGCGGCCTCTCCTCAGCCTCGCCTTCGCCCTTACCTGCTTGGTTTTCTGCGTCTGTGTTTCCCCCCCTCCGCCTTGAGGAGCGAGTGCCCCTGCTCCCAGCTAAGCGCCGTCGTCCGTAGTCCGTTTCTCGCGGCCAGCCTGCCTCAGGCTCAGTCACCGACGCCCCGCCCCCACCCTGGGCGACAGCCTGCCTGCCTCTCGCGGGCTTGCGGCTCCCCACCCGCCATCCGGGTACTTTTTGTAGCTGAAGCGAAAGGGAGGGGGCGCAGAGAGGGGAGGCTTGCTCTTCCTGCGGGCCGCCATGTTGGCTCAGAAAGCACCCCTCTCGATCTCCATGGGAACCAACGTAACAGGTGCGGGAGGCAGATGGGCGGGGCTTGCCTGAGGGAAATTTCTCCCAAAGACCCACCTTGTTGTCTCAGAGAAAGAGGGAGTGCCTATAAAGAATGTTCGGTCTCTATGGTAACCAGATATCGCGCGCCCGAGAGTAGGTGGGCGCGCCTCACCTTTTCATGAAGGCTGTGCGGGCTGCTCATGTCAAAGGGCCTTGCCGGTCTCCATGGCAACGGGATGCAGGTGAGCCCTAGGCAGACCTGGACCGTTCCTAGTGATGGAGAAAGACCAGCTTCTTCCGTGTTTCCAGATCGGGTCTCGCTAGTCTCCCACTCCCCTCAGTTTACTATGACTTTAAAGTGCGTGTGCGTCCCGCATGCACACACAAGGTGGAGGGGATTATAAAGAAATAAAGCATTTAATCTAGGCAGAAGCAGAATCTTTTCCCAGCCTAGTGATGCTATGATGGAAAACAGCTTTTCCCATTCAATTTACATAGATCAATGGACAGATCCTTCCAGAAATAACAGCTCAGGGCAATTCTAAGAGGGTACAGTGGCCAGAGAGCTCCTGGACATGTAATGGTTGCACAGAAACAGCTGTCAAATTCATTGTTTTTCTCCCAAAATATGAGATACTGGAGATAAAGATGTGAGGAAGCAGTTAGTGCTCCAGTTTAGGACGTTATGCACCCCAGTTTGAGCTCAAGTTGTGTGACTCCTGTATTTTTTTATATTCCTATTCAGGACATAATTATCATATGTAATTCACTGTCATGAGATGTGGTGGTGGCCACTCAATTGGATGACTTTTACAAGAAACTAAACAAATTTGTGAAGGCTAAGTCTATCATCAACAGCTGTCTAGGATGGCTAAATAGAATCTTCATATTCAAACACTGTATGTTTCTGAATACTACATGCTGGGGATAAGCAAAACAGTGCTAGACGTTAGCTGCTGCTTGTCAGCTAGCAGTCTCTTCCTTGTTTCCTTTTCTCAGAGTTAGATTGCTTCTCAGCATGGAGGTTCAGTTTCAGCTGTCACAGGCAGGGTACTCGGGACCTAGCAAGAGAGATGCAGCTGCTGTTTCTGTCCACTCCATCATCAATCACCACACAGTCTCACCTCTTTTTATGGTACAAAGTTAAAGCAGGAAAGAAGGTGGGCAACTACATCATCTCAGGGACTGTTACGGAAACACAAGGCCCATATCTAGTAATCAGTATTGCCATTCCCCACCCCCAGTTATGCTGAGAAGTGACCAGAAAACACATCCAGATTATATCTAAATTAATGCAATCTAACATTTGCAAAACAGTACTTCATCCTGACACTAGGAGGTAGCCCTGCACTTTTGTTCCCAAAACTGCTATTTCTTTTGTGTGCTCTTTGGCCAACTATTCTCTGTGTAGACATTAGCAGTTGAACACATGGAATATTTTAAGAATACAAGAGCCCTGCTGGACCAGACCAAAGGGTTCATCGCCTGCTTCCCTCAGTAGCCACCCAGATGCCTTTGGGAAGCCCACAAGCCAAGCCATGAGAGTTTTTCTTTCCTGTTGTCCCCCAGCAACTGCTATTTCAGAGGTATACTGTTCCTGAACCTGGAGGTTCCATTTAGTCATCAGAGCCAATAACCATTGCTGGATATTTCTTCCTCCATGAATTTGTCTAACGTAACCGATGCCCATTGTTACATCTTCCTCCAGTGAATTCCTCAGCTTAGTTGTATGTTGTACGAAATGGTATGTCAGACAATTGGAACAGAGATATTGTGAATCACATCTCTATTCCCACCCTTCCTATCAGAAACTCAGAGGCTGAACACATGGTGTTATTCCCACTTTACAACATCTCTGTGAGGTAAATTAGGCTAGAAGATAGTTCTTGGTGCAAGAGTCTCATGGCTGAGGAGGGATTTAATCAGAGACTGGCAGTATTCTAAACTGGCACACTAAAGACAGAAGAAGCAACAAGTAATCCAAAGTAGACAATTGTCACTTGACAGAAATGTCCTTTATCACAAGCCTTCAGATTAGGATATCTGGTCCTCTAATAGGTACAGAGAAAAGGAAATGTCGGCAGCAATGTTCCCGCTAAGCTGTGGAGTCTTGTGAGCAAAAATTCTGCTTTGTGAGCTACTGGCATTAAAGTTGTGAGCGAGCGATTCGACTACTGCATAAATTAGTTGGCTCTGGAGCCATCCTTCCTGCGCGAAGACAAAAACGTATGAGCTGGAGGCTAAAAAAACTGAGCTAGCTCACATTAACTCAGCTTAGAGGGAACACTGGTCAGCAGATGCAGTTTCTCGAAGCTCAGTTTATCTCTGGCAGCATGGAGAAGATCTAAGAGCCCAGTAATCCAGAGCGATTCAGGTACAGCACTGCGTCACAGAGGATCTCAAGGATCGGCATGGTAGGGCATCTCCCAACTCCCAGAGCTCAGTACTATGGGTGGTTGTTGTTATTCAGCCGCACAATCAAGTCCAACTCTTTGTGACCCCATGGACCACATCATGCCAGGCTCTCCTGTCTTCTGTTGTCCACCAGAGTTTGCTTAATTTCATGTTTGTTGCATTTATAACACTGTCTACCCATCTCATCCTTTGCTGTCCCTTATTTTACCTTCAATCATTCTCAGCAGCAGGGTCTTTTCCAGTGAGTGCTCCCTTCTCATTTGGTGGCCAAAGTATTTGAGCTTCAGCTTCAGTATCTGGCCTTCCAGGGAACAGTCCACTCCCCATATTCATCGTATCATTTGATTTTAGACAACATTTTGATGTTTTCATCCAGCAGTCTTAGTCACACTAAATTCCCAACTAATTGCCATCCATCACCGTGCTCATCCAAGTCATTCAGGTTAAAGACATCCACATGTAAAGCATTTATTTTGAAAAATAAAACACAAAAGACTGTTGAATTGTAAACATACAAGTCATTTCTCTGCATCTCAGAAATCATCCCTCTTTTGAAAAATAATTAAATTAATTGTTTTAAATAATTAAGAGCCAGGTCACATGTCAATAAAACTGGGGGTGAAGACCCCAGGCACAGAAATTTTTCTCCATAAAATTTTTAAAAATCAGCTGCATAGTGACTAATCTGGAGGAGTCATGAATGGGAAAATATACTGCAAAGTGTTGAGAAAACCCCAGTCACTCAGGGTTGTACGCTACAGGTCTTTGCTGGATCCAGCCCACACCTGTATTGTCTCACAGGTTACCAGTACACAGTCACCACTGTTAATATTTATCAGTGGATGAAATCCAGGGCTATGTCCACATGGAGATGATTTTCTGCATAGCTCTTATCACTGCTGCACTTGCAGCGGCAACAGAGCATCCACATGGAAGTTTCCCCCACACATCTTGCCCAAGTCTTCTGTTGCTGCTGTTTTCCTCCCTGACACCAGAGGGCTTTGAGGGCCTTTAAAAAAACTTTAAAGAGCTAGATTGTTGCAGTATATCATTAGAACCTTATAGCAATGTACTAGTTCCCAGATTTCATTTCAAAAAATCCCTAGCACGTTCAGTTGCAGAGATAAGAGAAAATGTCACTTGTACTTTCCCCCTTATAACTCCACAATGAAGAGGATGGAGACTAGCTTTTTTTAAAAAGAGAAGGGTGGAAAGTAGTACATTGTTGCAATAGAGGGTTACAATAGTATAGTAATCAAGTCCCTTTTAAAAAAAAACTTCTAGTTTAGTGGCAAAATAGCAGCCATGGGGTTTAGAGGTAAAGAAAATGGTGCCCTCATGGGCTGGACCTATGACAGCTTTAATCTTTGTGTCCAAATGGCATCCATGGTAACTTTCCAAACAGGTCATTTCAAACCAAAGTGGTGGAAAACATAAAAGCAGGATAAGTAGAGTACACAATATAATGTGAATGCTCCCCAAAACAGTACTCTGAAAGGAAGCCAAGGCAAAGCAAAACATCTGTGTAGAAACAGACCAGGCCTCCTTTCCTTATTCATCACCATCTAGTGATGACCAGTTGTGTGCTTGGCAGGGATGCGCCCAGATAAACCCACGTGTAAACAGTGTGTTTACAGCTAGATGCTTACATTTTAGGATCAATGCACTAGGGTCAAATATCTTGCAGCAAGAGCAGATCCACTTTGTGAGACTTTACACGTCTTAAGTCAGTTCTGAAAATTTTAAAAACACCGGGCGAGAGAGCCAGAAGAGTTATCCCTAGCCCAGCCAGAATGCCATCTGTCCTGACATTTTAAAAAACAGTGGTGAGCTTGGAAGGACCAGTGCTGGATTTCCAACATCACAGAAGCATGTTACTTTGGGTCAGGCAGCAATTTTTCTCCAGGCCAGTTTGACCAGGGATCCTGGAGAGGTGTTTGGGGTTTTTTGCCATCTTCTGGGCATGGAGCAGGGGTCGCTGAGGGTGTGTAGGGGGAGTATTTGTGAATTTCCTGCATTGTTCAGAGGGTTGGGCGAGATGACCCTGGAAGTCCTTTCCAAATCTATGATTCTATGATCCGCACAGGGGAGCGGCGGGAGACACTCCCCTGCAGAGTGGAGTCACCTGTCCCTGGGTATTCAAAGGCATATTGCCTCTGAACATGGAGGCTCTATTCACCCAACACTTATCCATAGGTACATCTTATATGGTTTTGTCCTCTGAACAGAGTGGCTGAGATAAGGATGTGATCTGGGAGAAACGGACACCGTCCGGGAGCTTGGAAAAAATCCCATGGTCATCCTAGGTCCCCACCCTGAGACACTGTCCTTTTCGCTTACTCCCAGGGTGAACCAGCTGCTCTCTAGGTAGGAACCGCTACCCCCAACAATTCTGAAAGAATAGTTCCTGCTAGACAGACTTATACATCTAGCACTTTGTATCTGATGCTGTTTAAAGGCTCTGGTAGTTGCTGTACCTCCCACTTCGCTATCCAGGAAGTCGCTGGTTCAAATCTCACTTATGGCACAAGCTCACTAGGCAAACCACTTGCTTCTGACTCTTTGCTCCACTGGTAATATGAAAGTTAATTATACTGGCCTCCCTTGAACTGCTGGATGTTCTGTATAAATGCTACGTATCATTCTTGTTTTATCCTTTGCATGATGTCATAGCAATAAAATGGTGTAGGCAGGATTTTAGCCAGGGTGGCATGGAGGTGTCCTTAGCTGTGGAAGTGCCCAAGTGCTTGCCTGGGCTGCAGGAGTAGGTGGGAGGGTGAGCCCCTCCCCATAAGAATTTATTCCCCTTGCAGTGGTGGTGGGGAATTAAAAAAAAAACCTAGCTCTCTACCTCCTCTGATAATTGCATGTCTCATTAACTCTTTTGTTTGAGTGGTACAGCTGAATTTGTTTTTCATTTGCCCCAATGCACAAACTATATTAAATATATACTCTTCCAAATCATTCAGACTATAAGACGTCCACATTTAAAGCATTTATTTTGAAAAATAAAATACAAAAGGTTGTTGAATTGTAAACATACAAGTCATTTCTCTGCATCTCAGAAATCATTCCGCTTTTTTAAAATAATTAAGAGCCAGGACATTTTCACATGGCAATAAAACTAGAAAGAAAAAAAACCAGGAACAGAAATCCTTCTGCATAAAATTAATAAAAAATCACCTTGGTCAAAGAAATGCAATAAACACGCAGGAGTAAGCATACTGCTGCTTCCTGGTTAATCTGCTGGATGAGTCATGAATGGAAAAAGATACTGCAAAGCATTAAGAGAGAAGACCCCAGTCACTCAGGGTTATACTACAGGTCTTTGCTGGATCCAGCCCATGCCTGTATTCTCTCACAGTTTACGGATACACAATCACCACTGTTAATGTCTATCACTGGATGGAATACAGGGCTGTGTTCACATGGAGATGATTTTCTGTGTGGCTCCTCTCACTGTTGCACTTAGAGTGGCAACGGAGCATCCACATGGATGTTTTCCCCACACTTCAGATGCCCAAGCCTTCTGCAGCTGCTATTTTCCTGTCTGCTACCAGAGGGCTTTTTAGGCCTTTAAAAAACATCAGAAAGAGCTAGATTGTTATAACATTCTAATAATCTAATAACATTCTAATGATGTAATGCAACAATGTACTAGTTCCCAGCTTTCATTTTTGTAAAAGTCCCGAACACTTTCAATTGCGGACATAAGAGAAAATGTCATTTGCACTTTTCCCCTTATAACTCTGTGCAATGAAAGCATCTAGAGACGTCCTTTTTTTTCCAAAAAAGAGAAAGGTGGAGAAAAATGCACTGTTCCAATACAGGGTTACAATAATACAGTAATCTAACAATCCCCAATTTTCTTTAAAAATGATCTCGTCTGGTGGGAAAATAGCAGCCACGGGGTCCAACGTAAAAAAAACAGTGTCCATGTGTGCAGGACCTATAAAAATGGCCATTTTCTATCCACATAGCATGCACAGTATCTTTCCAAAAAGATCATTCCAAACCAAAGTGGGAAAATATAAAAGCAGGATAAATAGAAGACACAATGTCCTGTGAATGCTCCCCAAAACAGTGCTCTGTAAGGAAATCAAGACGAAGCAAAACATCCATGTAGAGACAGACCGGGATTTCCTTCTTAATCACCCTCTGGTGATGACATAAGAACATAAGAGAAGCCATGCGGATCAGGCCAGTGGTCCATCCAGTCCAACACTCTGTGTCACACAGTGGCCAAAACCCAGGGGCCATCAAGAGGTCCACCAGTGGGGCCAGAACTCCAGAAGCCCTTGCACAGTTACCCCCCAAGCACCAAGAATACAGAGCATCACTGCACCAGACACAGTGTTCCATCTATACCATGTAGCTAATAGTCACTGATGGACCTCCGCTCCATATGTTTATCCAGTCCCTTCTTGAAGCTGTCAATGCTTCCTGAGGCAGTGAATTCCACGTGTCAATTACTTTTTGGGTTCACCCAGATAAACGGACATGCACGCAGTGTGATTACAGCCAATTGCTCACATGTTAGGATGAATGCGCCAGGGTCAAATATCTTGCAGCAAGAACAGATCCAGCTTTCTGAGACTTTTACATATTCAAAATCTCAAATCAGTGTTGAAAATGCAATTGGAAAATTTAAAAAGCAACAGGTGAGAGAGCCAGGACAGTTATCTCTAGCCCAGCCAGAACACTGTCCTATCATATTAAAAAAACAGTGGTAAGCTTGGAATAGTGCTGGATTTCCAATATCAGGTATGAGGAAGTGCGTAACTTTGGACATGGTCCTCCAGCAACGTCACCTGGGCAAGTGTCACAGAGATGAAAGGAAGCTATGCGCCATGTTCTCTCGCTTGCTTCAATGGGGTTTGCTCAGGAGGAAATTTTCCACTGGATTGTTGTTGTCCCCCCCCGATGCCTGGGCCCTGGAAGCACTCACACAAAACATCTCCAGCTCTTCAGTGGGGCTTCTCTGGAGACAGTGGCACAAGGGCTGAGCCACAGCGATTTACAGGTGCTCAAAAAACAATTTTTTAAAAAGACCACAGTATGGAACAGGAAAATACTCCCGAGTGAGGCAAGCAGCTCGCCGTGTTCTTTGTAGATCTCAGCACAGCACTTTGCTTTAACAAAAAAGCAAGCCAGCATCCCTAACCAAAAGAGAAAAAAGAAAACTGTTAAGTACACGCTACTCAAGAGTAGACAGAAGGTTCAGGAGCTAAACAGAGGCAGAAGTAGAGTGATGAACCTCTTGCACAATTTTGTGCTAATGGGATTGTGACTTAAAATGCGGTGCTGATTTATCCTCATCAATATCTGTTGCCCGAGTCAGAAAAAACACAAAAGCCTTTTGCCTTGTGGGCCTCATCTCTTTGTTTCCCATTCCGCTTCCTTTAAAAAGAAACCCAAATCCATCCTGCCTTATAGTACAGGCGCCTCAGACCAAGTCAGTCCATTCATTTATTAAATTAATTCACCTAGACTGGTGATGTCTCATTCGACTAACACTGGGTATCCAAGTTCCCAAGCAGAGAACCTAATCTCCCAGGCAACTGAGAGATCTTCCCCAATAGCGCTAGCCAATCTCCTTTCAAGTAGAGGTGCCAGAGATCAAACCTGAGATCATCTATGTACAGGTGTTCCACAATGGAACTGTGGCACCCTCCCAAAGGTGTTATCCCAAGAAGAAGGTCCCAGGTTCAATCCCTGGTATCTCCAGTTAAAAGATCTGGCAGTAGGTAATATGAAAGACCTCTGCCTGAGCCCTTGGAGAGCAGCTGCCAGGCTGAGTAGACAACACTGATGGACCAAGGGTCTGATTCAGTATAAGGCAGTTTCATGTGAACAACCCAACAGAATCCCAGCTTTCAAGATCCTAGTCCTCACCAATGGCACTAGCATGGAGTCTGCTTTTGCATTTACCCAGAGGGCAAGGGGGGGGGGGGGTCTCACCCAACTCCTTCCTGGCAGATTGCTCAATCCCAGTTTGATTCAGCCGTGAACAGTGAGGGTGTCCAAGCACCCCTTATTGCAATCTCAGCAGTTGGCAAACTAAAATATGCTCTGGTCTGGCACTCTGGAGGCTGAGCAAAGTCCAGCTGGACTCTGGCCAAAGCAAAAGGCACCGTTGGGCCACATTCCTGTCGGCAAGAGGGAAAGGTTATCTTTTGCAGAATCAACCAGTGACCACGGTTTTCTTAAATGTTCGGAATAACAGACAGCAGTTAAATGCATCCACAGTCTGAGGATTATGTCCAAAGTAATGCAAACACATACACACACACACAGAAGCTGTCATTAAAAGACCACTACAACTTAGAATGCATTGAAAGATGGGGTGTTTCATGTTCTTACCATTTGTGTGTGTTAATTCTCACCAGTTCTTCTATTTCACAGCATCACTCTACCAAAGGGAACAAAGAAAACTGCTTTTTGAAAAGGTAAGACTTACGGCCCCATAGAATAAATTCTTTTCCATTACAAAAGCAGAAGGGGGACATCATTCACAGAGGTTTAGTATGGGAAACACTGAGCAAAATTCAGCATTTTAGCTCTCTCTTTTTCAAAAAAAAATAAAGAGGGTTTCTAGTCCTAATGGCTGTGTACAAATATGTGCAATCAGTGCTTGGAAAAACAACAGATTCCAACAGGACACTAAGTAGAACTTTCACTGCTTCCACTTCAGTGCCCTGCATGGATCTGAATCCCCCTGTGCCAGGGCCATTAACCCCACAGCCTCTGTCCTTTCCCCTCACCTATCAGGGTCCACCCTTTCTTGCAATGTTTGCCAAAAGTAGTCCATCTTTTAAAAGTATCCAAGTCTTTGAATCAGGACAGGCAACATAAATTCGAGCTGTAAGCGCTGATCAGTACATCTACCAAATGAAACTTTAATTGATTAAACAGTGGGTGCCAGTTTTAATCAACTACGGTAAAGTGTTCAGGGCAACTCCCCTACCCTTCAATTTATCTAGAATGGCTGTTATGGTTCACATGGGGATTTTAAAGAAAGGAGTTGATCTTAAATGCAAGATTTCTCATACTCCCTTGAACATCTCGCAAGGGATGTTGAGGTTTTGATAATATGCAAGTTCCTTTAAATCAGGCCTGTAGCCAGGATTTTGTGGCTTGCAGAACAATTTTTTTTTCTGGTAAGGCTGAAGTTCTCAGTGCAGAAAGAAAAGCCATTTAGCCAACAGAAAGCTGTTATCAGGATAGATCTTTAAATTGTGAGCTGTCAACCACTTTAAATGATAGTTTTCGGCTACTGCAAGTTAATCACTTTTGCCAGCCTAAGCAGGAAATCTGATAACAAGCCAGCAGGTGGGGGTGATGACTTCTATAGTCAAGAAAGCTAAAACTTAGGCAGAAAAACCTCTCTTAAAGGAGACCAGTTTTTTGACCAGTTAGAAGGGATCCTAGAGGTCACCTACTCCAACCCCCTTGCTCAGTGCAGGAATTAGTCAACTACAGTACCCCATTCTGCTTAAAAGAGTGCACACCTTTTAAAAAGTGCTTAAAAATGATTGAAAAAGCATTTAAAGGAGAAATTCTTGCGGGGAATTCCTTTTTAAGATAGGGGGCAGAGCCCCCAAAACCCCACTCTAGCGATGGGTCTGCTTTACACAGAATTAAGTACTGCCTTGCTGAACCTAAAACACTGTTCTGTTTTTTTACCTGAGGTCAACCAGATGTCTCTGACCGCTAGCATGGCATGAAGGTTATGTGAGTATCATCTGTTTTCCTCTAGTCGTCATAGGCATACTACCTCTGAACATGGAGGTTCTGTTCCCCTCTCCTCAAGGAAACTGACTGTTTAGGAGTCTATCTAATGGGTTGGATCCAGCCTGAATTTTCCATCAGATAAACAGAACTTTCCTGCCTCTGTTCTCCCGCTGCAGCCCATTGTCTCCATTAGATGCTGTTTCTGAGGGATAGGGGACCCCAAAGAACAGCAGGAGGGGGCTCTTCGGCAATACAGGGGAACTGGTGGATCCAACCCAATCTGCTTTAAAGCCATCCAAAATAGAAACCCATTGCCTCATCTATTTAAAAACAAAAACACCCTAAGAATTCTCACACTGGCTCAAATTTTTTAAAAAATCCACCACGTCTTGCATTGTGATCAACCAGACAGCTGATCAACTGCACCTGATCCAACCGGTTGGCAACTCTACTGGAAATGCAGGGCAGCGGGAGAACGTCTTGAGTGGCATGAGCTGTGCGCACGCAGACTTTGGAGCCAAGCTGTACGCCAAGGGCAGCAGCGCACCAAGCTTAATGGATACAGGAGTTAGCTCCACGCAACCAGCTGAACCACAAACACAGGCTTCCCGAAGCAATTAGAGAAGAGACACCACCCCTTCACATGTTAGAGGGCACATGGACTCGCACACACACACACAAAAGAGGTTATCAGTAGGCGCTCGGGTGCCTGCAGCCAAAAGGGATTTGTGCATGGAAAAGGAGCGACAGACACCACAAGCTACTCTACTTGGGGAGCTCCTTATTCATTTTATCTTGACACGAGACCTCCTTTCTACTCTCTTCTTGGGCTGCAAGAAAAACAAAGCCGTTTCTCACAATGCACCAAAGCTTCTCTTCGATGCAGCTGGCGTGGGGTTTCTTCCCATGGAGAGGTACCTTTCAGAGTCAAATACTTCTACGATCACAGTGGTGTAGGAGCCCCTCTTCCCCAAGGCTATTCTCACACAGCTCCACAAACATCTATGGAGTGATAACATGGGCAGAGTTTACGGAAAGTACTGTCAAGTCAGCACTGACTTATGGCGACCCCATTTGGTTTTCCAGGCAAAGGACGGGTTGCCTCTGCCTACTTTGGCTTAGTGACCCTGGACTTCCCTGGTGGTTTCCCATCCAAGTACTAAACAAGGCCGACATTGCTTAGCTTCTGAGATCGGTCTGGCGTGATCCACCCAGGTTGGGCTAGTCGGAGCTTACAACATGGACCCCCCCCCCTCCGGCAATGTCCTTCACTGACATCTCTGTAAGGAAGCTCATCTTTGGCTCCACCTTCTTCATGCTACTACAGCCATTTTTGAAAATAAATCATTCAGAGCTCCAAACGCAGAACTCTCAGCACGTGCTTGGCTTGGCAGGACCCAAAGTGAACCCGGAAACAGAGGTAACAGGCAGTTAAGGTCCTCCCTAGGAATGTGTGGGTTGCCTCATGGAAGTGGTGGGTAATGATGAAAACGACCAATGCAGCAAGATTATGAACGTGCCAACCTTACCTGTGGCATTTCTTTAAGGAAGTCCGGAAGCTGGAATTCACCTTGATAAACCTGGTGGTGGGAGAGGGGGAAGAAAAGGAATCTTGTAAACATCAGTGATTGAAACATATTTTTTCCCTTTTCCTGTATTTATTTCCTCTATTGGGCAGATGCCTTTTCATACAGGATTCTCAGTGAGAAAGATCACCTGAATGCTTCAGTAGAGACACACAGAGGATGTTTTCTTCCTTGGACCTGAGCACATTAGGAAGAATTCTGCAAGCTGTGTAGGGCAATCATCCCCAGTGTGCCACCTGTGGGCACCGTAGAGACCACCCCCATCTTCCCCCAAAGCAAAGAGCTCATCCTGGCTTTCCTCCACCTAACTGGAGTCGGAGGTTCTTCAGAAGATCTCAGGAGGCATCACCTATGTCTGCAACCCTCTGGAAACAGCTGCCTGCATCCTGGGACTCCCCTTGGCTTGGATCTTGCTAAGATTTGGTGTTCATTTTTATGAATTATCAGGACTATACCACCCGAGAGCCAGCATGGTGTCTTGCCAGAGCAGGGCCCCCCAACCTTTTTAAGGCTGCGGGCGGTTTTTGGAATCCTGACACAGTGTGGTGTGCACAGTGACAAAATGGCGGCCACAGGAGGTGCAGCCAGCCACCAAATATCATGGAGCCAGGTTATCCATAACTCTAATAGTAGCTCTTCAGCGTTTCAGGCAGAAGCTCTGTTGAACAGGATGCCTTTTAATCTGCACAGCCAATCAGAAGCCCTGCTGGGAAAACACCCCACCTAGCCCTGCCCAGTTTCTAAAAGCCCTTGACACCAGGAAAGGTGCCAGTGGATGCCATGGTGCCCCCAAGGACCATATCGGGGACCCCTGAATTAGAGTGTCGGACCAGCATTTGGGAGAACCGCATTCAAACCCACCCACCCTCACTCTCCCACGGAGGCCTGCGGACTGAACGAAGGTAACTCACTCACTCTCAGCCTCTCCAACCTCACAGGGTTCTCGTGAGGATAAAAAAAGAAGGGAGAATGATGTTGTAAAGCTGTTTTCGGTCTCGACCAGAGGAAAAATGCAGAGTACCAATATTTAAAGAAAGAGCTAAATCCCCAGCAAGCCATAATTCCCAGTGTGTTATGAAACGTGGGAGCACAGACGGTGTTTTTTAAAAAAGAGTTGTTACTCCCCGGCCTACCCAGCTTCCAATCCAATTATCTCCAAAGCATTTGAAAAAAATAGATTAAGAACAATACGGTGACCTCATTCCTCATGCCTGCAGTCTTAGGGCATCGGACTCTGACTCAGGACAGAGACTCTTTCCAGCAGTGGGGGGAGGGGAAGCAATAACCCCACCGCTGTTTCTTCCCTGGGGCCAGACTTTTGGGGCAGATGGTGCTCCTCCTAGAAGGGGGGGTGGGGGTCAACCACTCAACACTGGTCTGCTGACCACTTTTAAGTGGATTGCCTAGACCTGGCTGGGATTCTTGTAAAGGACGAGAGGGGGAATTATTATTGTCTGATCCAGTGAAGATCTTCTTATGGCCTTATAAGGCCAAGTGCAGACTCAGCATCACATTAATAACATCCAAAGCCCACCTGGAAGAGCCGTATAACAACAGGACTCTGCTGCCTGGGAGCCGGTAGGCAGTCACTCCCCTACATAATGTGGCCCTAGATAGGTAACTGAAATTGTCTGTAAACCGCTCAGAGACCCTTCGGGGTTACAGCGGTATATAAACTGAAAGTTAAATAAATATAAAATAAATTAAGAGATTCTCAGTATGCCACCTCGGATGTGCAAATTTTAAAATGCTATCAATGGACCAAGGGGAGTTTGCTAGTAGAATGCTAGTAAATGACATATGTAGACTATGCAAGACTCTCACCCACTCCTGTTGTACAGGTCCAGCTTGTATCATCTGGAATCTGGTGCACAGAAAGAACTGTATCTGGGTTGCTGTTGGGAATATGCAGTGAGAGAAACTGCTCCCACCCAACACCTCCGTTCCTGGGAAATGAGGTGCTCTGGAATCGTCTTACCCCGTTTTACAAACTCATAGCTCACCCCTGCTGTTTCCTCTTTCCCACTGCCACCCTTTAGGTTGTATGGTCCTCGGGACAGAGACTTGTCTTTTGTTCATAGTGTTCTGTGAAGCGCTACATATACCAGACAGCTTGACATACATACAGCATCTGAATGATCCAACCAAAAAAAATATATATTATTTTTTTTACCCTTCTGGTATTTTCAAGAACTTTCTGATCCGGCTTCCCATAATTTGGTGGGTTGGCATAGGGATCGTAGCCGAGTTTCCCCAGCATCGGCGCAATGACAGGCATGTCCTGAAGTACATCGGCCGGGATTTTCCCGACCCACTTCGACAAGGCTTCTACATTGACCGGCTTGATGACTTGATCCGTGGACCTTTCCACTCTGGAAAGAAAGAAAACTGGATTTAAAATGTTCAGAGGAAACAGCCCTTGCTGCCGAAATATGACTTCACTCAGTGTGGAGACCTGGATGGAAATCTTTCTTGCTCTTGCTGCAAAAGAAATCATCAAGAAATGGAGGAGAAATTCAAGTGCAGGTGGGGACCATTTCTGGAACGATATGAAACTGAGACAGCCTAGGTTTATACACTCTCTGTTGCACTCATTTCCCTCTACTTCTGTTGTTGGTGGTGGAAAGTCCCATCAAGTCACAGCTGACTTATGGTGACCCCCCCCCCGTCGGGTTTTCAAGGCAAGAGACATTCAGAGGTGGGTTTGCCATTGCCTGCCTCTGCATAGCACCCTCCTTGGTGGTCTCCTATCCAAATACTAGCCAGGCTGGGGGAAAGTCCCATCAAGTCAGAGCTGACTTATGCGGACCCCCCCCCCCGTCGGGTTTTCAAGGCAAGAGACATTCAGAGGTGGGTTTGCCATTGCCTGCCTCTGCATAGCACCCTCCTTGGTGGTCTCCTATCCAAATACTAGCCAGGCTGGGGGAAAGTCCCATCAAGTCAGAGCTGACTTATGCGGACCCCCCCCCCCGTCGGGTTTTCAAGGCAAGAGACATTCAGAGGTGGGTTTGCCATTGCCTGCCTCTGCATAGCACCCTCCTTGGTGGTCTCCCATCCAAATACTAGCCAGGCTGGTGGAAATTCCCGTCAAGTCAGAGCTGACTTATGGTGACCCCCCCCCCCGTCGGGTTTTCAAGGCAAGAGACATTCAGAGGTGGGTTTGCCATTGCCTGCCTCTGCATAGCAACCTCCTTGGTGGTCTCCTATCCAAATACTAGCCAGGCTGACCCTGCTTAGCTTCTGAGATCTGACAAGATCGGGCTAGTCTGGGTTATCTAGGTCAGGGCACTTCTACTGTTACCCTTCTTCAAGTTTCTTCTTTATGCTGTCTTGCTTTAAGTGGGCTGATGGGAGCCAAACAAGGTTATGTTTAAGCATTCCTCAGACCCCTCTGCTCTGCAGCCACACAGCCAGAGAAGAAAGGCTCAGAGTAAAGCAGTAACCTTCCTCCTCCAGTGGTGTTCTTAGCCCAAATGTCTGGTATAAAGTGCTATTAGACTGTGAGAAGACAGGAGTCACTGGGAAAGACCAGAAGGAAGGAAAAGCTGAAGGCAGCGGGGAAAGAAGACCCACCCAACATGGTGAGATGGACTGACTCAATGAATGAAACCATGATGACCTTCAGGTTGCAAGACCTGAGCAAGGCTGTTAAGGACAGAACTTTTTGGAGGTCATTAATTCATAGGGTCGCCGTAACTCAGAAGCAATTAAACTGCATTCAATACACAAACAAACACACAACATGCTGTCAACTCGCGGCAAACTTACAGTGACCCCAGGAAGGTTTTCAAGGCAAGAGGCATTCAGAGGTGGTTTGCCATTGCCTGATACGTGACCAGTGTTCCCTCTAAGCTGAGTTAGTGTGAGCCAGCTCACAGTTCTTTAGCCTCCAGCTCACACATTTTTGTCTCAGCTCAGGAAGGAGGGCTCCAGAGCAGACTGATTTTATGCAGCAGCCAAATCACTCGCTCACAGCTTTAATGCCAGGAGCTCACAAAGTAGAATTTTTGCTCACAAGACTCCACAGCTTAGAGGGAGCACTGCACGTGACCCTGGTATTCCCTGGTGGTCTCCCATCCAAAGACTAACCAGGGCACCTTCCGAGATCTTTTTCTTTGACCATTCACTACAGCTGCTGTGTGGCTGCAAGGAACCAGAGCAGGGGCCAGGGAACCCAGGCACAATTCTTTAAAAATAAGCCTGGCTAGCTTTGGCCCCCTGGGTTAAAACAGGTGGGAGCACTATCATTGCACTATTACTGCCGGGTTCAGAAAACACTAGAAAGCTGTGTACACATCTCAATAGGGGGAGAAAAAAAACTGTAAAGGACACCTCCAGGGTAATAAATTTGCATGGAACCAGTAAGGGCGGCTTAAACAAGAAACTTATCTGTAGCGCTTATCCAGATACTGGCTGCGTTTGCCCGCATCCAGCGGTGCTAAAAATAAATAAACCAGGAACAAGCAGACCACACTTAAAATTTCAACTGCTGTCTCTGTCTGTATTTGAGTTTTGGCTTTATGGTGCTTTGTTTCAAACACTAGCTGCCTTGGTGGCTCAGATCGGGCTCAGAAATTTTGTAAATAATTAAGTACGTATTCCCATCAGGGCAAAGAGTGACAACGCCTCATTTCTTGAGAAAAATAAACACTGAGACCTTTATTTACACAACTCCCTGCATCGTGTTGCCAAGCTTTTAGATAAGTCTACCTCACAGGGTTGTTTTGAGGAGAAAGCTGGATTAACACACACGCCATAATCAATCCAGAGCCAGTGTGGTATGGTGGTTAAGAGTGTCAGACTAGTATCTGGGAGACCCAGGTTCGAATCCCCCTCCGTGCCATGGAAACTCACTGGGTGACCTAAGCCAGTCCCCATTCTCTTAGCCTAACGCACCTCTCAGGGTTGTTGTAAGGACAAAATGGGGGAGAGGGGAATGATGTAACCACTTTGGGTCCCCCTTGGGGAGAAAGGCAGGGTCTGAATGAATTCTATAAATAATAAAATTGATCTCTTGCAGAAAGGGCAGGCCAGACTCCAGGAGCTCAGCTTCCCCAAGGCCTTCCCTCTCTCTGAGATGCAAAAAGAGGGGATGTTTAAACAGGGAGGGGAGGGGGGACTGCAGGAAACCCCCACACAGAGCAAGCCGTCCTGAGTTGGGCTCCGCTGCCAGTAAGGAAGGGAGAAACCTGGCCCAAAGGCCTGCAGAGGGCTAATATTTCTTTGCGGGCTGCGGCAGCCAAACAGCTGTTTCCAGTGAAGGGGGGGGCAATGCCAGGGCGCCTCGAACCTTCCTTGCGGCTTGGCCCTCTGCTTCACCACTTCCCTCCTGACAGCCACGTTGGCAGTGACTTCGATCCACAGACGTCTCGTGCTTCTCTGAGCACCTTGCCAAAGCCTTGGCTCACAGCCTCCCTTTGGACATCGTCGCCTTAGGTTAAAACCGAACCATCCCGAGGAGGCAGAGAAGGGGGAAAAGAGAGAGCCCTTGACCTCAAACGCTCAGCAGTCTACTGGGTGGTTATACAACAGATGGAGGACCATGATTCTGCTGCGTTTCTAGGACCCAAGTAAACAGCAAATTGCCGTGCGAGCATCTTTAGCTTTTAAATAGTTTCATAAGAGAGGGAGCGATCGACCCGATGGAATGAGGAGGAGGGAAGGGAGCAGGCGCCGTCTTCCCGTCTGGATCCTGTCCCGTTCCCCCACGTCGCACAGCCTGCGTGCAGAACAGCTGAAGTCAGCAGAAGACAAGTAGCCCTGCCAGGAGAGGGGCCCAGCCAGACTCAGAACCAGGAGAGCCACAATTGGTACCAAGTTACAAAGTTAGCCCCCCCCCCCCCCCAAAAAACACCAGCTTTGGAGTTTAACAGAAGTCTCCCTCAGGCCCAATGTTACCCTCCCCCAAAAAAAGAAACGGGGGAGAGAGAAAAAAGAAGGCATGATGGAAAAGCCTGACACACAGCAATCTGCAATGATCTTAAAGGGGAATAAAGGAGGTATTGTGCAGGCTCACAGTGCATCTTAAACAGAGTTATACCCTAACTCAGGTTTAGAATGATGCAACACTGTCTGGGATTGCGGCATCCATTAATTTCGACTGTTTGGGGGGGGGTGTTATCTTGCTGTCAAGTCACAGCTGAGTTAATGGCAACTCCCTGGGGTTTTCGAGGGAAGAGGCTGTTCAGAGGTGGTTTGCCATTGCCTGCCTGCACCTCTCCATCCTGGACTTCCTTGGTGGTCTCCCTTTCAAAGACTAACCAAGGGAGATCCAAGATCTGATGAGGTCAGGTCAGGACAATTTAGACCCCACTTGGTGCAAAAAGAAAGCTCTCCAGCTGGAAGAAGATACCGTGGGGTGAAAGAGCTTGTAAAAGGAACAGAGCCGTCTCCACCACTTTAACTAGCAGCTGTTGGGATCTGTCTCTAATCTAGCAGAAGTTGGCAGTTATTTGGAGCTCTCTCTAAAGTACATCAAGTTTTCATCTGAAGATTAATGACCAAAAGTAATACTGTACATGAACAAGGGGAGGGGGGATTTTATAAGTGATTATAATAAACCTTGCTCAGAAATGTGTAATGATACACAATCTTTAAACACTAAAGCAGCATTTCTGAAACGACACAGAGATGTACTCCCCCCCCCTCGAACTAAAACTGGAGTTACTCTTTACTCCTGCACCCAAAGAGATCTGCTTTATAAAGGGAGATAGAATAGCCCACCGTTTGTGTTTCTGCATGAATCACCTAGCAGCTGCTCATACAGAGGCACAACAGGACACATCTTCTTAGAGCTGGTCATTCCACTTCCTTGGCATCGGGCACAACCGAGGAGCCCAACCACTGCCAATGTGGAGATGCAGTAGAATTAGTCTCCTGAAACGGAGGCTGCTAAAAAGGAGAGGCCAGAACAGTAAGCATACAGAGATGCAACAGACAGCCTCCTCAGTTTGGATTCACAGGAGTCTTCAATTGTTTAATTGCCTGCAGTTTGGGAGCTCTTCTAGCTGATTAATTGGGAGGATGTCCATCCACTGCATCATACCAGGTAGCATAAGGACACCCTAAGATTTCCCTTTGGTTTCCCCCACACACACACACACACACCAGAAGTCTACTCACTTGGAAAGAGACACACCACCAGCCTTCCCAATCATCTCTTCATGATGCAGAACAGCAGGATTCCACGGGATGCGAAGGAACTTCAGTAGAGTCCTCATCCACCTCTCCGGGTGCAAGACAAGTTGTTCATAATGAACCAACATGCAGCGGTCTGATCCGGCCTCCACACACTGGTTGTACATGGTCTCGATAGCCCGATTCCACTTAGTCAAGCAGTCCCTGTAACTGTTGAGGTCAAACCCAGCAATGGTGACCTTCCTAGAGATCATGGAGTGGACGGACGCCCGGCCGTCCCGTACCATCAAAAGAAACTTGGCATTGGGGAAAATGCGGGCAAGATAAGTCAAGGACTTGAGAGCAAAGGGGTCCTTGTTGCACAGGTAAGGAGCCGGCTCCCCGTGCTTCACAATAATTTCCAGCAAGAAGGCCTGCATGGCCGAGTCTAAAACCTCATCCGTCACACCAGCCTCATCCAGACGGATCTTCTCCTTGCTCGACCGAGCCCACATCTGTTTGACCGCCAGGATCCGAGGGATCACCCTGGTTTCTTCCCCGCAGCGGATGTCCGGGTGGGCATCCAGCATCGCCCGCATCAAGGTGGTGCCGCTTCGGGGCACCCCGCCAATAAATATTAAAGGCATATCTTTGTGATAAGCAAAGGTAGCGTTTTCTTTCGAACTCAGGCCAGATCGGGACGTGGCCCTCAAGTACTCCAGTCGGGCCGGCTGACTTCGTTCCTCGATCCGATGGTGGCACTCCATGGCGTGTTGGCCCAGATAGAAGACGGTCACTGAACTGATGACCAAACATGCCAGCAACAGATTCTGCTTGACTTTTCCAACCATTTTTTGGTCACGTTACTGTCTCACCACACAAAAAGCAAATCACCCCGCCCGTATCGGTTTCGGCACTTCATGCCACAAAGAGCCTGGTCCAGAAAGATCCAGACCTACTGGAGGAGAGGGAGGAAAATTAAGTCACATCTGGACTACTACAAAAGAAGAAGAAGAAGAAGAAGAGGAGGAGGAGGAGATTGGATTTATACCCCGCTCTTCACTTGGAGTCTCAGAGCGGCTTACAAACTCCTTTCCCTTCCCCTCCCCACAACAGACACCCTGTGAGGTGGGTGGGGCTGAGAGAACTCTGACACAAACTGCTCTTTTTCAAGGACAACTGTGCCAGAGCTTGTGACTAACCCAAGGTCACATCAGCAGGTGCGAGTGGAGGAGTGGGGAATCAAACCCGGTTCTCCCAGATTAGAGTCCGCACACTTAACCACTACACCAAACTGGTTACTGACCTGTTAAGGGGCTCACCAGCCAAAAGCTGGAATCAAATTTCGCTGCTCATTTGCTGTGGGGGCATACTCCGGAAGGAGGCAGCATTGGGATGCCATGTAAGCTAAATAGATAGAGCCTCCACAGTCAGAGGCAGTGTACCTCTGAATACCACTTGCTGGAAGCAAACAACAGGAGAGAGCTGTTGTCTTCCTGCCCTGCTTATGAGCTTCTTGGGATGTGTCTGATGGGCAGCTTTTGGAAACTGGAAGCTGGGGGAGACGCGCCTATGGCCTTATCCAGGGTGTCTTCTCATCCTGCACTAAGGGTATCAAGAAAAAAAAAGGGGTGCCTGGTAGGGTAGTCACCACCCCTGTATGTCTGTGGCCCTAGGTTAGATTCTGTAAATGTGATTAGCACCCTCTGTAAGCCGCCCAGAGACCCTTAGGGGTTAGGGCGGGATAGCAAATCGAATAAATAAATAAATAAATAAGAAACAGGAAGCAAGCTACATCGTTCTTTTTTTCTTTTTTTTTTGCTTGTTTTATACAATGATTGTCACTCCTACATACAGGCTCAGAAGCAGGGCTGTTTCCTTCATGCCCAGTCAGTTGGCTTTCCCTGTGGCAACTCTCTGGCATCATGCAGGCACTCTGGATCTGTGACAAGAGCCTCATTTTCAAGGTTCAAACGGATCTCAAAACACCGTTACCCTCAGCCTCAACACACATTATTCATCAGAGATCAAAATTAAAGAGAACAAGCAGAATCTAACATACTCATTTTTCTGCCGACCCATAACAATGTCACAAGATTAAAGGCTGGGAAAAGAATTTCCCTCTGCAATGAGTTAGAAAACATTATACCAACTCTAAGCTGGGTTTTTTTAGTGGTAATGAGAACCCAAAAGGAAGAAATTAGCCCAACAACCAAGATAAAGACAAAATATATGACCGTGAGACAACACAAGTCAGTAGATTCTAAAAACTGTACAGCAAAATCCCAACCAACTCCTCATTTTGCACGAAAACATTACCTTCTGTTGCAGGTTGTGGCTAGAACTAAAACCAAATACAGCAGAGCACATTTGGTTCCAGACAGAGGGCTGCGTTCTTTATCTGGAGGATCGTCAGAGGACCCGGCTCTCCTAGGCAGCAACGACCACAGATTAGAAACGTAAAGGGTGAAACCACCTAAACTGCCCAAATAAGAGGACTTCTCTTTTCCCCTGGGCTGCTTCACAACTATCGAGAGCCTCTCGACAAGCCTGCCTACAAAGTCAGAGGGAAAACCAACATTAACTGTGGCTTCTGTGGGGCCAGATGTGTTTCAAGATCTATTGATGGGTGTAGGTCAAATTCCGTTCCTTTTCCTAGAAGGTGTGCGTGCCTGAGTAAAGCATGACACAAAGCTTGCACATAGGTGTTGCTTCAGCAACAAAAGGGACCTTGAGAGCTGTTCTCGAAGAGTGATTCATCTTTTCTCAGGCCTCCATTTTTTAAAAAAGCCATTCGGCAAAGCCAAGTTTTGAGTACATGGAGTGGCCTTACACTGCATCACACAATCCGTTCATCAAAGCCAGTATGGTCTACTCAGACCAGTAGCAGCTCTCCAAGGTCTTCCACAGTCGAACTCTAGGAGAGGTCTTCCACATCGCCTATAACTCTCCTAAAGAGGCACAGCACAGCAGAGCAGAATGATACTGCTCCAGGTAAGACCGGCCACTGTTAGGCAGGATGCAGGGCTACCTGGACCCTTGGTGTATTTCAGCAGGGCTCTAGGCTTATACTGAACATAAGCTGCCTCCTAGGAAGCAGACCCATCGTTCCACATAACTCAGCCCTCTGAATAGCAGCAGCTCTCTCAGGTCTCGGACAAGGAAAGGTCTTCCCCAAAACTGCTACCCAACAGGCTATCTGGAATTGCCAGGGACAGAACCCAAGACTTTACCACTGGCAGAGTAAGTGCACTAGGGAAGGTGTTGAATTCCGCCCTCGGACCATAAAATGCCTCCTTTGGGCATCCCTGCATCTTCCGAAATTTCACCTGGCCCACCCACTCACAAGCACATCATCACAGAGCCATAAGGGTTCTGTCCTACCTCCAAATGCAATAGATATTTTGTGCCGACACACCGCTTGAGAGTGCTGAAAGCATCCCACAAATGTCTTCTCGGAATCCTTCCAACAGCCCTGTTAAGCATGCCAGTTGCAGACAGGGAGCGGGCCAAGGCCGAGAGAAAGGCTAGCCCGTGGTGAGCTGTGAACCAGGGAACTCCCCACTCACTGTCTAGTTCTTTCTCTTTGCTGCTGCTAAGCGAGCGCAGTGCTTTTGCTGGAAGGACACACACAAACACGCAATCTGGACAGGGGGGGAGGGGGGAATCTCCCCTGCAGAGTGGAGTCGACTCCCAGGCATCAGGTCAAAAGGCCAATTTCCACAGATGGAAGTCAACAAGGAAACAAAAGCCTGCCCCTCTCCCCAGCCCCAATAAGGAAAGCACGGCCAAACTGCCCTCAAGAGAACGGGTGCCTCAGGCCAGAGCAGTAATTATTTACACTGTTTAGAGAAAGAATCTCCACTGAGTTTTAAAGCAAACAGAAGAACTACACTGCTGGGTCAAAAGGTCCGTCTTGTCCAGTTTTGCACCTCCAGCGCTGGACGTTCCCAAACAGACCAAAGAGAGCAATGTGGCTGCTATCAGATTAAAGGGCAAAGCAAGCTTTTGACCTTCCCCGAACACATTCCCCAGATGGAAGGGGAAAGTAGCAACGCCTTCAGTCTCCCCTGCTGTTTGTCCCTGGGCATTCAAAGGTAGATTGCCTCTGAGCATGGAGGTTCCATTCAGCTCAGACTGATTAATTAATCGTACACATGCCCTTTCCATTGTGGCCCTGGTCTTGTGGAATGGCCTGCCTTGAGGAGGTCAGAAAGGCTCCCGCTCTCCTGGCCTTCCACAAACTATGCAAAATTGATTCAGGTGGGCAGCCAGAAAAAGTTTGAGTCCAGAGGCACCTTTAAGACCAGCAAAGTTGTATTCAATGTATGCGCTTTCATGTGTATGCACACTTCCTCAGATATTTCATCAGAAGAAGTGTGCCTCGCACACGAAAGCTCATACCTTGAATAAAACTTTGTTGGCCTTAAAGTTGCCCCCACTGGACTCAAACTTTGTTCTATGCAAAACCGAATTATTCGAGAGGGCTTTTCTGTGCAGGCAATGGAGTAGCACTGCACAAAAGGCTACACAAAATTACTTGGGTAAATTATTGGGGACTGTGGTCTGTACTACTTTGTACAGTTTGCTGGGGGTTGGAGCCCATTGTGAAGTTTTGCATCATTCAATGCGTCATGTTTATTTATTTATTACATTTTTTTTAGTTGCCGCAACTTACAACATTAAAACCAGTAAGATAAAACATAAAACAAATAGCAAATACAAAATACCGACATTAAAATACTAAATTATTAAAATATCTGGCTATCGCCATACCACTATGAAAACAACCCAAACATGTGGTTACCCCCAAAGGCCAACCTAAACAATTCAGCCTTGCATGCCCTGCCAAAACTAAAGTCTGGCAGGGCACCAGGCCCATAGCCATGGTGGGGCATTTGTGGGCAGAGCCCTGCCACAGATGAGCCCTGCCCCACCCTGGGAGGATGCCAAAAAACCCCACCCCCTGGTGCGCCTTGCCCCCACAGTGGCAGGGAAGCTTGGGAAGGAAAGGAAAGCCACCCTGCCGTTTCTGGTCAGTTTCAGTCCCCTCCAATCAGCCTTCTCTCTCTTTCATTTACCCCTACTTAATCTAATTAAGTTCCCCGATCCCTGCTCCCCTGCCCCACCAGCCAAATTTTTCTGGCTACAGGGCTGCTAACAGCTGTCATCTGAGAGTGCATTCCACAGGCCACAGCTGAGAAGGCCCTTCCCCTAATGATAGCTAACTGAGCCATCCTGCGGCCAGGCACTTAAGCTTCACTCAGGTTCTGCTTTTTAGACTTCTTGTTGGTTCCGCCACCCAAATCCTATTCCATTGTTTACTGAATGTCCCCTCTTGTTGCCTGTATTGACTCTCTGTGTAATCTTACAGAGAACAAGAAAAACTGTGAAAAAGTGACGCTTAATATATGTCTTTAAAGAATCATAGAAAAGTGAACAAAAATAATATACATAATCATAGAAAAATATATTGACAGTGATCCTCTGGTGACGTCTCACGATTACCAAGGAAGATTTTCAATGTTCATAACAGCTGTAATGTATAGTAGAACCTGCAGGTTCATATCCTCTGGTGACGTCTCACAATTATCAAGTAAGATTTTCAATGTTCATAACAGCTGTAATGTATAGTAGAACCTGCAGACATCACCAGAGGATATGAATTACTGAGAGACATTGTTTGTCCTACATCTTTGTTCAGAAGAAGATCTTCCTTCAAAATGGCAAGACATTCCGGAGATCACTGTCAATATATTTTTCTATGATTATGTATATTATTTTTGTTCACTTTTCTATGATTCTTTAAAGACATATATTAAGCGTCACTTTTTCACAGTTTTTCTTGTTCTCCGTATTATCTCATTACTGTGCCAATCCATTGTTACTCTCTGTGTAATCTGTCATGAGTCCTCTATGTTTTTGTCTTCTGAACCGAATTGCTAAGAGAAGGACTTGTCATCTGGGAGGAACAGACTTGCAAGCCCCGTTACAGGAGCTCAGAAAAGCCCCACGGTCATCCCAGGTCCCTACCCCTGTGACGCTGCCCCTTTTGCTTACGCCCAGGGTCTACGATTTTCTCTCTCTTTGGGTAAGGACCACTGCCACCAACAAATCTGAAAGGGTATCGCCCACTGGATGGATTTGTACATCTAGCACTTTGTGTTGCCGTTTAAAGGCTCTGCCTAGTTGCTGCATCTCCACTTTTCTCTCTGGGAGGAGGTCCCCGGTTCAGATTTCACCCCTCTGACATGGACTCACTAGGCAAGCCACTTGCTCCTGACTCCTTGCTCCAGGGGTAACATGAGAGTTAATTATACTGGCCTCCCTTGTAGTGCTGTTGTAAGGATGACAAGATAATGTGAGGCACTTGAGCCGCTGGATGTTCTGTATAAAGGTAAAGGTTCCCTTGCTCGAAAGCCAGTCGAGTCCGACTCTAGGGTTGCGGGGCTCATCTCCGTTTCAAAGCCGAAGAGCCAGCGCTGTCCGAAGACATTTCCGTGGTCATGTGTCCGGCATGACTAAACACCAAGGCGCACGGAACGCTGTTACCTTCCCACCGAAGTGGTACCTATTTATCTACTTGCAATTTCTTGCTTTCGAACTGCTAGGTTGGCAGGAGCTGGAACTAGAGACGGAAGCTCACTCCATCATGCAGCACCCGGGTCTCGAACTGCTGAACTACTGACCTTCCACAGCCTGCAGTTCAGCGTCTTAACCACTTGAGCCACCGCAGCTCTGTTCTGTATAAACGCTATGTATAATTATTGTCTTATCCTTTGCATGATGTCATAGCAATAAAAATCTGTGTAGGCAGGATTATAGCCAGACTGGCATGGAGACATCCTTATCGGTGAAGTGCCCAGGTGCTTGTCTGGGGTGCAGGGGTAGGTCGGAATGTAAACTCCTCCCCAGAAGAATTTATTCCCCTTGCAACAGTGTGTGTGTGTGTGGGGGGGGGAATTAAAAAAAATCATTAACACTCTACCTCCTCTAATATTGCACGTCTCGTTAACTCTTTTGTTTGAGTGGTACAGCTGGATGTGTTTTCCAATTTGCCACAATGCACGGAATACATTAATGAGGTTCCAAAGGACCAGAACACTGCTTTAATGCGTCTGATTCTGTGGACAGCTTCTTACATGGCTGTGTGCCCGTTGCCTCCGCTGTGCTGTCCATGCATCAGAGTTAGTGCAATGCCAACAATGGTTTCTTAACACAGAAGAGTCTCTCTGCAGCAAAAGCCATTTACATATGCCACTGTGCCATTTTATTTTTAAATGTATGCCTTGTGCCCAAGCATCAAAGTTGCAACAGTGGTTTGGTCTGCCCTGAACTTTCAGGCAAAGCAAGTACTTCTTCCCAGATGCATAATTAAAGATCCGGCAGCCACTAACGGGGATGGCTGTATAGATTAGAAAGTGGTTATTAGTTGAATGAAACTTCATGTTTAGAGGTAGTTTACCTCAGAGCACCGGAGGCTGAAAATGAGCAACAGAAATGAGGAAGGACACAGTCAAACGGTGACACAAGAGAAATCGTAAAACCTAAGTCTTGCAAGGAAAGATAACTGGCTTGGTCACCTAGGGCGAACCCCTCAAGGGCATTCAGCCAGGAGAGGTTTCTATATTCAGTTCCCCCCCCCCCTTAGTTTTTAGGACAGAAGCGGATCAAAACATAACTAACATGCGGATTAATAAAAGCCCTGGCTATTTTGGCTTCTGCACAATAATAGTGCCATCCCAACAATACTTTCCTGGGTTTAAGCCCCATGGAATAGGTCCACTCAAGATTTTGAATAGACTCACTATGGATGGTACCGGTAAATCCACTAGCCTTTAAAGTGCCACGATATCCTTGGGAAGCATAAAACGGCTTCCCCCTCCGGAATTTGGAACAGGCCAAGAGTTATTTGAGAAGCTGCCTTAATGTTCTATTAGCCTGGGGACGGCCCAGGTTTCCCCTGCCAACTACATGGAGGGAAACTGACATGAAACCTACACACACCTGATGCTATTGGTTGGCAGGCATCATTCTGTGTGCCTAGGGTTGCCACCTCCATCTTGGGAAATTCCTGGAGATTTGAGGGTGGAGCCTGGAATGGGCAGGATTTGGAGGGACCTCAGCAGCTGCGGTGGCTCAAGTGATTAAGACGCTGAACTGCAGGCTGTGGAAGGTCAGTAGTTCAGCAGTTCGAGACCCGAGTTGCCACATGATGGAGTGAGCTCCCATCTCTAGTTCCAGCTCCTGCCAACCTAGCAGTTCGAAAGCAAGAAATTCCAAGTAGATAAATAGGTACCACTTCGGTGGGAAGGGAACAGCGTTCCGTGCGCCTTGGTGTATAGTCATGCCGGCCACATGACCACGGAAACGTCTTCGGACAGCGCTGGCTCTTCGGCTTTGAAATGGAGATGAGCACCGCAACCCTAGAGTCGGATTTGACTGGCTTTCGAGCAAGGGAACCTTTACCTTTACAGCAGCATATAAATCCAGACAATCCACCCTCCATAGCAGCCATTTTCTCCAGGGAATGGAACTCTGTTGTCTGGAGACCACCTGTAATCCCAGGAGCTCTCCGGGCCCCATGTGGAGGCAAGACAGGAATGAGGGGATCTTCGTGGCACCAAAACTTATGTCTTTCCACTGCAAAGACAAGCTTGTTTGCTTGATGAGGCACTTGCAGATTGCTCTGGTTAAACACTGTTATGTGTCTTTGGGATTTACTTTTCTGCTGTTTTTAGTCACTGGGCTTATTTGGCACGTTCTCACTTGCTACTGGAATTGGTTTTGATGTCGTTCCATGCAGCAGCTGAAATTTAGTCCCCCCCCCCTTTTTTTTAATTGCCACTTGCTATTTGCTGTATGTTATTTTACTAGGGAAAAACACAGAGGGCAGGGCATAGAAATATTTTAGATGAATATCCAGTTAGGCTGCTGTGCAAGTTTCCGCGTTCTCCATCAGGCACCAGGACAGAGTGGCAAGATCTTAGGCATCCAATGAAGAAGCCTGATTACGCGAGACTACTGACATGTTTGCATTTGTTCCCGGTAGGCTGTTTCTGATATAACAGCTGCAATCACCCTGCAACGCCTCCTTGGAACCTAAACTATTCACTGGCTTCCTAGGATTCAGATCCATCCCAGGACTCACCGGAAAAGACAATAATGCTAGGCAAAGTGGAAGGCAGCAGGAAAAGAGGAAGAGCCAAAGGAAGACAGACTTGACTCAGCCAGGGAAGCCACAAAGGCCCTCCTCCGTCTGCAGGACCTGAGCAAGACTGTCAATGAAAGGATGTTTTGGGGTCATAAATTCATAGGGTCACCAGCAGTTGGAAGTGACTTGACAGCACTTGACACACACACACGTTTCTAATCCTGATGCCCATGAAAACAAACTTTATGACATTTCAGAAGCTGGAATAAATATTTGCCACGGAGGGACATCTGGGTCCTAAATACTTCCTTCCCCTCTCTCCACAGCTAGGAGAAAGAATGTCAGTTAGGCAAACTGACCGCAGAGTGGCCATAATTGTTCTGATTGGCAGAACTTTATGCGCACCCAGTTTTCCTTTGTGCAGAATGTGGGGTCTCCCCCCCCCAAGCAGGATTTTAATTCCTTTGGCCCAAACTACACTTCCCCACCCCCGTGCCCTGAGTGACAGCAAAGAAATACGCAGCTGCTCTGCTGCAAGCTAAAAAGCCAGGCCGTCTCTTCACAATCCTCTCCATGTTATAAAACTCTCTTTTTCACCACAGGAACGTTTAAGATTCTGGAGCGAGCCCAAGTTTTTTTAACCCAATAAGGTATTTCTCTGTCCAACATCTCTTGACAATCTCTCTTCTACCCGACAACGGCATCAACAAAACTGTACCAAACTCAAGAGGAAGAGACGCAGATACATGCTCCCATCGGTGGGCCAAGAGCCAGACCAAGAAACTAATTTTTTAAAATAGAAGACGGTTCCCTACATGGCTCCAGATTTTCCTTTTTTCTCCCCCTTGGGCGAGGGAGTCAATTATCTATAGCGCTTTTAAAAATATAGACGTTAGGTAGGCAAAAGGATCTGTGTTGTATCTCCAGATCTGTGCTAAGAAGTAAGGCAATGATTTGAGTCTTTTGGTACATTTTCAATAGACTGGCATCAAAGTAAAAACAAATGGGGGTAGAGAACCCCAAAAGATATCACAGCCCATTTTTAAAAAAAAAGCTAGTGCAAAAACCATTTTATTTTTGAAGATTTTTTTTTTTTGCCCTGCTGGTTGTTATGACCAACCAAGGAGCACACAGTTACCTGGGAGAGAGAAGGGCTTGTTGTTTATTTTAAAAGTTTGTAACTAAAAGGGGGGGGGCACTGTGGCTCAGAGGTTAAGATGCTGAGCTGCAGACTGGAAGGTGAGCAGTTCGAGACCCGAGTGCCGCATGATGGAGTGAGCTCCCATCTCTGGCCCCAGCTCCTGCCAACCTAGCAGTTCGAAAGAAAGAAATTGCAGGTAGATAAATAGGTACCACTTAGGTGGGAAAGTAACAGCATTCCATGAGCCTCGACATTTAGTCATGCCGGCCACATGACCACAGAAAAGTCTTTGGACAGCACTGGCTTCAGCTTGGAAACGGAGATGAGCACTGTGCCCTAGAGTCAGATTCGACTGGCTCTCGAGCAAGGGAAACCTTTAATAACTTAAAAAATAACTCGACAGAATGAAACTGCTTTCATGATTTAAGCCACCCTGGCAACAACCCTGTAAGGCAGGCCACTATCATTACCCCTCATTGCAGACGAGGGACACCAAGCCAAGGCTTACCACAGTCGTTTTGGCCAGCACCCTACTGAGCACATGGGCAGTCCAAGAAGTCAGTCAGCACCAGCAGCCTCTCCTCTGACCAAGAGCAACTCTCCAAAACCTCAAGTGGACATTTCCCCCCCACCCACACCTTCTACCCAAGATCCTCTGGGCTGAAAATTGACCGTGCCGTCCTATACAGAATTAGCGTATTGATTTAACTCTGCATGTGCCTGGGGCCCTCTGGAAAGCTCCACGCTCCACCACTGACTCGCATGCCCCCCCCCCCCAATGCAAACCTGCCCAGCTCACATAAACATTATTTTACCACCCAGGTGGATTTTGTTCTAACATACTGAGAGGTTTTCGATCCGTTCTGCTCCAGACATTGACTCTCGGGTAACGATTGTTGTTTCAACAGATTTAGAACATTTCTACTCAGAACCGGAACTGAATGCAACACATCCCTTGCCACAATGCATGACTAACTTATTCAGCTCGCCACCCCAGGGTGTGGTGATGGCCAGAACTTTCGATGACCTTAAAAGTGGATCGAATAGACTGAGGGAGCAGGAGAGAGCCATCAAGGACCAGTAATCATAACGGCTAAATGGAACCTCCGTGAGCAGATGCAGTTGTGCCTCTGAATGTCAGTGTCAGGAGAAGCAAGGGACATTAGCCTCCATGTCCTGCTCGTAGGTTGGGAGGGGCAGATCCGGTTAGTCATACTGCAAAACAGGACCCTGGACTCGATAGCCCCTGGGTTTGATCCTGCAAGGCTTCATTTATGGCCTTCGAGCAAGCTATTTTGTAATTCCCGTTTTTTTCTTATGTAGATACATGCATCCGTGAGGGCACAGCAAAGAGCGTTTCAAGGAATATCCAGACGGCAAGGAGTATTTGGGAGGGGAAGGGTTAAGGTTGCCAACTGACCAGAATTCTCCTGGCCTAGCCCAAATTGTATCCTCCTTCCTGGGATGATCAGAAAGAAAGGATAGACATGCAGACAAAAATGCGTGCACAAAGTGCTATGAAGCTGCAGATGACTTATGGCTGGTTACTCTTGTGTTTTCAAGCCAAGAGAGAAACAGAGGTGGTTTGCCCTTGCCTGCCTGTGGGACCCCGGACTTCCTTGGTGGTCTCTCATCCAAATACTAACCAAGGCTGAGCCCCTGCTTAGCTTCTAAGATCTAACAAGAACAGGGCCCAGACAAAAATACACACCTCCAAAGTTTTCGTTGCTAAGCCCCAGCTGTAGAACAGTGGGTGTTCTCCCTGCTCTTCAGAGATACACACAAAGCACATTTAGACAGCTCCCCCCCCCATCAAACTATTTGTCCATCAAGGTCAGTATTGTCTACTCAGACCGGCAGCGGCTCTCTAGGTCCTTGGGCAGAGAAAGGTCTTTCACATCACCTACAGCCTGGTCCCTTTAGCTGGAGATGCTGGGGGTTGAATCCTAGCCTTTTAGGGTTCTTTTTATATTTAAAAATATCTGTCTACTGCCACTTCAACAAAGCACTCAATGCATTAACACTGTTTTCATTTTTTTAAAAAATAGCAAATACAACGTAAGCATTACTACAAATAAGAATCATCATGATTACTAAAAGACACCAAATTCCCAAACAGGATCAGCCCAGCAGCATTAAAACCCCAAGAACAGCCAAAGCCCAACACAGAACCCCATCTCAAGTAATTCTGTCTTTCCATGGCTAGTGAGGACATACATTTTTAACAACAAAAAAACCCCGTATAAACATGATGCCGCTCAGCTACTGAGGCCTTTCGGGGGGGGGGGTGTCCCCAGACTTACACAATTTAACCAAAACTGTTAAGAACTAATACGAACCTTTTAGCACGTGCCAGACCCTTTTTACACTTTGGTGAGCATTTTTTTTAAAGACTGGGAAGGAAAAAAAATGCACAGAAATGCCACGTTCCAACATCTTCCCCCCCCCTTTTTCCCACCCGAACTCCCAGCTCATGGTAAACAGCACGCGAGTAGTTACAGATTCACACATACATACACGTGCAGTGCAACCCAGAACAGTTACGGATGCACACGTGCAGGGCAATCCAGGGCATTTACGAATGCGCGCGTGCGGTGCAACGCAGAGCAGACTGACACCCACTCTGTCCAGTGGGGAGGGGGCCTTTAATCCTCCCCAAGAGGCAACGGGCGGCCCCTGCCATTTCTCTCCTGCTCTGGCCATTAGGCGAGAGAAGAGAGGAGGAGCCGCAGCCGCCAAGCCGGCTGCTCCTGGCCGGCTGCCCCCCTGCCCCCGCCGGGCATCTCCCGCGCGGCCTGGCTCTGCGCTCACCTGCTGCCGGGGTCCTCCCCGCGGGCCCCCTGGCCGCCCGGCCGCCGCTCCATCCCCTCCAGCGCCTGCTCCGCTCCCTCCCTCCGCAGAGGCGCTGCTGCGGCTGCCATGGAACTCCAAAGCACCCCGTGATTGGCCGATGTGTCGCGGCGCCCCATTGGCCGCGCGGGCCTGATTGGCGGAGGAGCCCCGCCCCTTTCCAGAGGCAAACATCTGGCGCTGGCCGCACAGCTGGGAGGGGGACACCTGGAGGGGTGGGACGCCTGCCCGAGGAAACATCTGCAGGGGAATGGGGGGGGGGGGGGGGGTGGAGTTGCAAAGCAAAGGAAGGCTCCAGGCTCCTAATTTGGAATGAAGGGCAAGTATTAGAAGTGTCATAAGGGATAGCCTGATGTCCTGGGTACCCTGGTGGTCTGATTCAGTATAAGGCAGCTTGGTGTGTTCAGGGGCCTATGCTTGAGATATCTGTCCATTTTTATCCCACCCTTTCGTCGATTTCCCACAAATAATAATGGATAGCCTGATGTTGTGCAGGGCAACCCCTGGGCAAGACTAGGAGCTGGCGACTGGGGGTGCTGCAGATCCCTTGGCCCAGCCATTCTCTCTCAGCCTAACCTACCTCGCAGGGTTGCTGTGAAGCCAAAATAGTGCAGAGTTATGTGCTAGGGATGCCAGCCTCCAGGTGGGATCTGGGGATCCCCCAAAATTACAGCTCATCTCCAGACTGCAGAGATCACTTCCCCTGGAGAAAAGGGAGGCCTTGGAGGCTGGACTGTGTGGCAATGAACCCCACTGAGGTCCCTGTCTTCCCCAGGCTCCATCCTCAAATCTCCAGGAGTTCCCCAACCTGGATCGGGCAACCCTGCTCCCCACCAGTGGCCAGGGAGGACCTGGAAGCTCTAGTTATGTCACCCCAGGATCACTGACAAAAGGGTGGAATAAAAATGGATAGGCACATCAAGCACAGGCCCATGAACACATGAAGCTGCCTTATACTGAATCAGACCATGACTCCATCAAAGTCAATATTGCCTACTCAGAATTCTTCTTCGAGGTGGAGGTCTTTCACATCACCTCCAGCTGATCCTTTTAGCTGAAGATGCCGGGGATTGAATCTGGGACCTTCTGTGTGCCAAGCAGCTGCTCTGCCACTGAGCCATGGCCCCTTCCTGTTCATCACCTTCTCTGCATCCCTGCTGGGTCTGAACCGAGTGGCCCCTTTAGAGGTGTCAGTGTTGTTTTGGCTGGGTTCAACCTGCTAGCGACCCACCAGGATTTCTCCTTGAGTCAAAGGGCCAATCCATCCCTTCCAAGAGGCCTGTTTTGACTCAAGAGAGCAGAGTGCCCAAGAAGAAGACTCGGAATAAAGATGAATGCCTCTGGATTCCTAGGAGACCTTTGCTTCAATTAGAGACTCAGGCATACAAATCTGTTTTCAACACCTGCGTACCCAATGCTTAACTCCTTTAAAAAAGCAAAACAAAAACAGGAAGCATCAGGCCTGCATTCAAAGTTACATCCTCTATCTGGAAAGGGTTTTTGTTGCTGTGGTTTAATCAATGCACCCCTATTTTGTAAATTCCAGCAAGCCATTGTGTAATTCCAATTTTTTAAAGTTTATACACTATGCTACACAACCCGAGGCAAGTTCATTGGAATGTTTCTGCTGAATAAAGCGGAACCAGTCAGCTGTCCGTGCACAGAGGACAGCCCTCCCTTCACGGCTAAATCTGTCCCGTTCTGTTGCACAGAGAAGATGGTTTCATCTAGGGCTACATTTTGATCGCTTTAGCTTTTATTATTAGCAGTCGTAATTGGAGTTTTCAAACCGTGACTCTTCTCTGGGGTTTCATAACAGTTGTTTTTTACTTTGTTTTTTTACAAAGTTTTATTTGTATTGCAAACTGCCTTGAGTTCCGCAAGGGAAGAAAAGTGGCGAATAAATGTTTTAAATTAAATAAATGGTTTCTTTTACAGTGTGCATTTTAATCTAGTTTCTTATCTGATTCCCCCCTTTGCTACATACCATGTCCTTTTTATAATTGATTATAAATTGCCTTCAAGCAGTGTTCCCTCTAAGCTGAGTTAGTGTGAGCTAGCTCACAGTTTTTTAGCCTCCGGCTCACACATTTTTTTCTTTGCTCAGGAAGGATGGCTCCAGAGCAAACTAACTGATGCAGCAGCCAAATTGCCCGCTCACAACTTTAATGCCCGTAGCTCACAAAGTTGAATTTTTGCTCACAAGACTCCACAGCTTAGAGGGAGCATTGCTTGCAAGTGAGGGGGAGGTGCTCTTTTTAAAATAATATGGTAGCAAGAGCAGAGGTTTGGAGACAAGTGATTCCATATTTTGGGCAGTCAGTTATTAAATCATCTGGCAATTCATCCCCAGTGCATGAACAGGAAAATACCAGTCACCAAGAGCATGTAGAACCCATTCTGCATGTAAAGCCATGTATAGTAGTGAGCAAAATGCTCTTGGCATATGCTCAGAGGCAGAGCAGTTCTCCAGGGTCTCAGGCAGTAGACTTTCATCTCACTGCTTAACATCCTTTTAACGAGATGCTGGGGATCCAACCAGGGACTTTCTGCATGCAAGGTTGGTACTCTGGCTCTTGGTATAGGCTGAGCTCTGCCTCACATTAGTGCAGGTCAGTGTCAGAGCATCTGCTTGGCATGCAGAAGCCCCCCCCCCCGGCATCCGCAATTACTTTGGGCTGGAACCACTGCCAATCACAGTCAACAATACCGACCTTGGTGGACCAAGGGTCTCATTTAGTCTAAGGCAGCTTCATGTGTGTCCTGCTCAAGACACATTCTGGAACTTGTATTCAATTACTTAGGTTCAAATTTCTACTCTGCCAGGGGGCTCATTGGGTGATTTGAGATTATTTACTCTCTCCCTGTCCTGTCTCACAGGGTTGTTGTGGGGATTTAACAGATGGTCCATATTTGCCACCCAGAGCTCTTTGGAGGAAGGGTGGGATTAGAATGGATAGATTTTCTTTGCTAAATTTCCAAGCTGGCCAGACCGGGAGAATGCCTTTGAACACATCCATCTTTCCGCCACTATTCCTGTTGTTAAAGTCATTTCCCACTTCCTTCCCACACATCGGAGACATCTGTTCCTGTTTTGTTTTGTGAAGGGGGCGGGCGTATTGAACAAATGCATACTGGAACCAAATTGTGTTTGGAGAGAAACTCAAGTGAGCGACTGGTTAAAGTTAACAAAGAGAGGAATGGCTTAATTCTGGGACGTGTGTCAATGAACAGAGATGGGAACGTGATGAAAGCAAGCCTAACGTGCCGAGGATACCTACAACTGGATCATATAGTGCTTGAGATAAATACATTTGGCCAGAGGCAACAAGCTCCATTAGCAACTGCACAGAATGAAGCCACCCAGCCTGGAGTCTGGACTTGGAAGATTACAAGGATCAGTTAACAGATGGGTTCAGATTGAAGACTTGAATGCTGAGTCACTCACTGGTCTATGTGGGTCAGTATCGTCTACTCTGACTGGTAGCAAGATCAGAAGCTTAGAGAAAAGTAATCCCAGATCTTTAAGAGTCAGTTATGAGACCATCTGGGGTACGGGAGGAGCACCAAAGCAGTACAAGGCATGGCAATTCATTCTAAATGCACAAACAGAAAAATATCACTTCCCAGGAGCAAGCAGAAACCACACTGCATATAAAGCCTCCCACAGCAGAAAGCAAAATGCACTTGGCATATCCTCAGAGGCACAGTGGCTCTCCTAGGTCTCAGGAGGAGAACTTTTGCGTCATCCTTTTTGCTAGAGGTGCTGGGGATCGAACCTAGCCAAGTCCTTCACAATCAAAGCACCGAGCTAGGGTTGCCAGTTCCAGGTTGGGAAATACCTGGAAATTTGGGGGGGGG